>NC_056739.1:746846276-746906276 GCF_019279795.1 Protopterus annectens | reverse complement strand
CTTAGGTTATGGAGAAACAAGAGAGATACCCTATACCATTATCAAAGCCATGACTCACAAGTATATGGCATAAATGGCATAGGAGTTGTTTTACAGTGGCACACACTATTAAAATTAACAAGTCAACATTTGCTGATAGGTGCCACTAAAATGAGTTATTCAGCATACACTTGTAGATAACAAAACTAGCTATGATTTGTATAAGATACCAAAACTAGTAACGATGCATATACTGGTAAATACTTTCTAAATAAATTTTTGTTCTGGATGGTTAGTACTAGAAATATGACTTGTCTGAAGCTGGACAAGTGAATTCACAAATAAATCCGACTCATGACTACTCAAAACAAAACTACTTGTAACGATGACAGGGCACAAACCCTAACTTTACCTGACACCAATAGGGAACTGTTGCGACTTGGATTTAAAATTCATGTTGTAGAGAAATTAAACCTGTCTAATTTCAAAATAAATGTCAGAAAAGTACAACTGTGTGATGCACTAACCATAATATTATGTCTATGAAGAACAGGCAGCTGGGCAATAATCCTACCTAGAGGGTTTATTCAACTATGAACTGTGGTAGGTCTGAGCCATTTTGCTTCAGTTTTACCATCTGGTACAGGCTTTTTGCTATAATAATGGAATCATGAAGGCCGATACAAGCCATCTGTATATTCTGCACTGGCAAGCATTATTTCTTCTTCTGGCCAAGGAACTCAAAGGAAAACTTCAAAGTAAACATAATAAAAATATCTGACCGCAAAGCTAACAGAACTAGACATGAAACAGAAGTTTAGTCAGCAGGAGTAATGTTCAAATAAAGATGTTTCCATTTGCAAATAATGAAATCTGATGGGGGTGAAGGGTGGGAGTTCTTGATGTTAAATGACTTGTGTCTTGCAGATCTGATATCTAAGACATACAACCTTGCAACATAAAAACTCGCCAACAACTTGTTCTGCAGAAGGCTGAGATCTTAGAAATTTGTACAAGTGTCAAACTCACAAGCAATATGAGAAAAATTTTGCAAAATCAGTTTCTCCATGGAGAATTCCCCATACCTCCACATGTAACTATTCTCACTTCAAGGTCTCTGCACTTTGGAAAAAACAGGAATCGATGATAGACAGTATAAAGCCTGTCTCACTATCTCTAGGAGGTTGCAAGACTGTAAAGTACAGTTGTGTAAGATCTTACCTTAACAGTCATTCTACTTCTTACTGTTGCAGTATTTTTTACTCTTGGGATATGCTACTGAAGACAGTCTAACAACATCAGACTAGTATACCAAAGGCTTTCCATCTTCCAGGCACTGAATGCCAGACACGTCCTACATGCAAGGTATAAGTTACATATGTGATGTACAGATGCCTAATCCTCAGAACTGAAGTGCCTAAGAACTTGAACAACCCCAGAGAAACAATAACATGCACTTCCAGGAAGGAAATCAGAAGGAGATATGGACGAAGACCTCTCGGCCAAAGCAGAGCCACAGAAAATAGGGAGCAGGAAGGAGGGACACAATATTGCAACAGTTAGAAGTAGGGCATCTACTGTTATGGTATGATCTTGTGCAACTGTACTATGTCCTCTCATCACTGTTGCATTATTCTTTACTCTTGGGAAAGTACAAAGTTCCTGGAAAATATAGGAGGAAGACAGAGAAGAGCCCTCCACAAACCCATGAAGTAAGCTTGGCAAGTCCTTCCTTGGCCCTGGAAAAGACATCCAATTTATGATGTTTGGTAAAAGTGTGAACAGAAGACCACATACATTTTCCAAGGTAGGTCTAGTATCCAGAACCCTGAAAAGAAAAATCACTAGAAGAGTCTACTGCGCTGGCAGAATGAGCACAAACAGAAGAGGAAAGCTGCTTGCCATGAAAAGATTAACAAAAAGAAATGGCCTTAGAAGTCCAGGGGGAGAAGATTTGCTTAGACTGCCAAAACAATTTCTGGTATGAAAGGAAACAAAAGGTTACTCAGATGTTCTGATGTGTTTTGTCTTACCAAGTAATATCAGAGTTGTCTATGTAAATCCAAGGTGTGTAGTACCATCTCACTAGCAGATTGTGGGGGAAGGAAGATGAATAGACTGATTCAAGGAAAAATCATTAACCACCTTGGCCATAAAAGAAAGATTGGCATGAATAGACACCCTGTCCTTGTGAAAAGCCACAAAAGGGGCAACTGCCATGAGGACATGGAGTTCAGAAACCCTCTTGGCAGAAGTAAGAGCCACTAACAATACAGTCTTAAGTACACTGCTGCATGGAAGAAAGGACAGGCTCAAAAAGGGACAGAGTCAATTTTTCAAGAACAAAGGTTAGGTCCCAAGAAGGAGGAATAGGCTTTTTTGAAAACCTTATATTAAGCATGCTTTTACAAATTATCTGACTTCAAAACTAGAAGCCAAAGATGGATTCACGGGCAGAAAACAGAATGGCTGACAAATTAACAGAAGAATATGCCAAACCAGCAGTGAACAATTCACAAAAATAGAAAAGGACTTTACGGATCCCCACAGAAAAAGTTCCAGGTCATGCTTGAGCACCAAACAGAAAAACTCTTCCATTTAGCCACACAGAATATTCTAGTAGTTTTTCTTTCTGCCCTCCCAAAGCACATCCTCAGATAACTGGTGCGTGAAAAGAATCAAAACCCCATCACCCAAAGTGTTAGCTGGAGGGTGGACAAGTGAGGGTGAAAGAGGCATCCATTGTCTTGCGTGAACTGGGAAAGTTGTCTGTTCAGAGGGAAAGCAGAGATCTCCAACGCACTAGTATCCACCGATGTGTAATGTCCAGAAATACCTCCCTGTGAAGCACCCATTCGCGATGATGTACCCTGGACCTGCTCATACATATCACTAAATTGAGCTCTGAAAAGTGTAAATCACCCAAACAAACAAGTGACGGTGGACTGAAAAACCACAAGTGTGAACAGCGAGCCTGCAGAGAAGGTAAAATGTTGTGCCCTCCTGCTTGTTAATGTACCACATGACTATGGTATTGCCTAGAAAAACCTTTTCAGGACATGTAACACAGAGGGAGTGAAAGGCCTGAAGAGCTAGGATCAAGGCTCTCATCTCTCTGATGTTGACATGGTATGACATCTGTTGATGGGACCAAAAACCCTAGATTTTCAGGTTATTGTAGGAAGCTCCCCAACCCCAATTGGAATCATCTATGTACAGCTCCTGAGTAGAGAGAGGAGCCTGAAAAGGCAGACTGGGATTTAGGGAAATCTGATGAATCCAACAGCACAGTTCAATATTGAGACAAGGTAAGAGAGGGACCAGATACTCCAGAGGGTATCTATGTTGAAGCCAAAAAGTATCAAGATACCACTGAAACTTCCTTATATGTTGTCTGGCAAAAAGAACCATGGGAAAGGTGGATGCCATGTACCCAACAGCTTGGAAAAATTACCTTACAGGAAGAACCAGAAGAAGAATATACTGGAAAATAAGCAGTCAAAAAGAGGTTCTTGGGAGGCAAGCCAGCTTTGGGATGGTCTGAAGCCTGCAACCTTGCAACACTTGGTCCTGTGAGGCAGTCAACACATACTTTTTGAGATTGAGGGTGAATCTCACACTGTGCAGTACAAACATAGTGAAGTGTAGATTTTGAAGCAGAAGCTGCTGAGAGGAGGCTTGAATCAGAAGGTTGTCCAGATAAAGGAATATTTGAATTCCCTGAAGTCTGCAGACAGCTACCACACAAGCTTGACATTTAGTAAATATCCTTGGAGCTGTAGAAAGGCAAACAGGCAAAGCAGAGAAATGATAATGAAAGGAAGAAACAGAGACATGTAAAAACTTCAACTGTTGCAAAAGAGAGTAAAATCCCATGAGTGGAGGAGCTCCCTGGTCAGCCTCAGTAAGAAGCTGAGATTCCTTACAAGATCCTCCAAAGCTAGCTATGAAAACAAAATCACCACTAAATCCAAGGACAACCACAAAGCATTCTATAGCCAAGTCAAGAATCTAGATGGCAACACCCAGAACCACTCTGAGTTACAGCACAAAGGCACGAAAATTACAGAACCAACTGATATTGCCAACATCCTGGCAGATCGGTTCAGTGCTAACTTTACCGCCCTCTCACCCCCTAAAGGGCCCATATCTATAAAAGAAGAATGCAGAGTCCCTGTAATCACAACTACGCAGGTAAAAGCTGCATTCTCTAAAGCCAAAAACACAGCATGCATGGGACTGGACAACATCCCAGGCTGCGTTTTACACGTACTTCAGAACGAACTGGCTCCCCACTTAAGCACCATGTTCAATAATAGCCTTGCATCAGGCTTTGTGCCCACTGAATGGCACACAGCAACAGTTATCCCACTCCACAAAGGGGGAGCCACCACTGATCCCGAGAACTATCGACCTATTAGCCTGATGAGCCTGGTCTGCAAGGCCATGGAACGTATCATCATGGAGCTCATAAACAAAGACATTGGTAACCTCCAAACTCTGGATCCCACCCAGTTCGGGTTTGTGAAAGGCAGATCATGCCTCCTGAACCTGATCAACTTCTTTGAGGCAGCCACCAAAGCCGTGGATGAGGGTAAGGTGGTTCATACAGCCTATCTTGACCTCGCCAAGGCTTTCGACACCATCCCCCATTCTGGAATTATAGCTAAACTCACTAAACTAGGTATAAATCCCTACATCACAAGATGGGTTGCCAACTGGCTCCCTGACAGAACCCACACTGTAAAAGTTGCAGACTCCAAATCTGACCTCAAGGCAGTGACAAGTGGAGTGCCACAGGGTTCCATCCTGGGACCTCTCCTGTTTGGTATCTACTTCTCTAAAGTACAGGCTAACACAGAAGGCCTCTGGCTGACGAAGTTCGCAGATGACTGCAAACTAGGAGCCATAGTCAAGTCCCTAAATGATGTGGACATCCTACAGAAGGGCCTCAATGAGACAGATGCCTGGTGTCAGAGCCATGGCCTCAAGCTCAATGCCAAAAAGTGCAGTGTCATCCCCTTTGGTAAAAACTCTGTACCCATGAACTACCACATTGGCAGCAATCTACTTAACACCGAATGTGTGATAAGAGACCTTGGGACCCAGGTGGACAGTAGTCTCTCCTTTGATAGTCACATTGCCACAGTAGTCAGAAAGTCCTTCTACGTGGCATACCTCATCATAAAAGGGTTCTCATCCAGGAAAAAAAAAAAAAAAAAAAAAAAAGAGGTCATTGTTCCCCTCTACTCATCACTCATTAGACCCATTATAGAGTACAACGCCCCTTTTGGAATGTACCTCACAAGATATCTGCAGCAGCTGGAAAGGCCACAGAAGTACCTCACAAAGAGGATTACTGGCCTCAAATGCCCTACACTGACCGCCTCAAAAAACTCCAGCTTTACTCCATAGCATATCACCTACTCCGAGGTGATCTCTACCCAACATATAAAGCTATGTCAAACCCAGAGATGTTGGACATGCTACACCTAAAGAAATCCCAATCCCTCCAAGCTACACGCTCTAGGGACCTAACCCTTGTCACCACAATAAATAGGGCACGCTGGAGGGATAGATTCCTGTTCCAGATACTTCCTAAACTCTGGAACAAGCTACCCATCTATGTCAAGCAAAGTTCTTCATTAGCACTCTTCAAGAAATATCTTGATGTGGGGATGGGAAATATACCAGTAAAGCTTCAGAAAGCAAAAGAGGTAAAAAGTTTCTGAACAGACATCCTGAAGGAAGGAACCATGAGAAAGGATAGTCCTAGGATGGGCCCCCACAACTCCTTCTTCCTGAGAATAAAAACCTGTTTGCTGGATCCCTGCTGAGACAAGGGAACAGGTTGGATGGTTCCCTGTTTCACCAGATCTTGCAAAACCAAAGGAAAATGAGGAAGCTGAAGAGGAAGAGGCTGAAGGGACTTTCAAGCAATAAAATAATACTGTTGGATGATGGACAGAACTCAGGTGTAGTACAGTTGTGTACACTTACCATAAATGTAGATGTTAGAGTGTATTCACTATTGCAGTCATTACATTTGGGTTATCTGCTTGCAGGTAGCCCTCAGCCGGCCTGATTATCAAAGTCTTGGGTCCTGCGTCAGTTGCCGTTTCTTCTTCCATGATGTCAGGTAGTCAGGAGTATAAAACATGCAGGCAATGACATTACATCAGTTTTCCTTGCCCCAGATGTCAGGTGCCCCTATAATGGGAAGCAATTATATACAAAGTTACACCTCCAATTATAAGCAAATACACCAGAAAGCTTAAATACAGTAAACAACAAGACAGGTATATCAAATAGACGTCAGGGGGCTGGAGGGAGGGTAACCAGGACTGCAACAGTGAATACACTCGAACATCTACATTTATGGTAAGTGTACACAACTGTACTATGTTCTTTGTGTTTCACTTATGCAGTCATTACATTTGGGTAGATTCCCAAAGCTAAGGAAGGGAAGAGGCAATTAGAGAGCATTAGGACTAGCTATTTAGGCCTTGCAAGACTGCAGTGTCAAAACCAGCTCTGGATTTAGAGAAAATAGGCAAGTGGTAATGCTTGGTGAAAGTATGAACAGAACTCCAGGTAGCAGCTTCTAGGATGTCCCTGGTAGGAACACCTCTGAGAAAGGCTGTTGAAGTAGATGCAGCTGTGGTGGAATGTGATCTTATCCCCTGTGGGGTAGGTTTTCCATGGTGCTTATAGCAGAAATGAATGCAATGGCCTACCCATTTAGAAATGGTTTGCTTTGAAATGGCCTTCCCCTCTGCGCCTGCAGCAAAGGCAACTAGCAGCTGTTCAGTTTCTGAGAGGCTTAGTCCTGTCCAAATAAAATCTAAGTTGTCTGTGCACATCCAAAGAGTGCAATATTCATTCTCCTTTCTTCTGTGGATTAGAAAAGAAGGTTGGAAAATGAATGGACTGATTAAGGGCCCCACTGGACACCACCTTGGGCATAAAGGAAGGACTGGTCCTGAGGGACACCCTTTCTGCATGGAAGATGATGAAGGGCTCCACTGCCATGAGGGCCTGTAATTCAGGCACTCTTCTTGCTGAAGTGATGGCTAGAAGGAAGGCTGTTTTCTAAGAAAGGAATTTCAACTCTGCAGTTGCAGCTGGCTCAAAGGAAGGTAGAGTGAGCTTTTCCAATACAAAGTTAAGGTCCCAGGCTGGAGTAGGGGCTCTCCTGGGTGGTCTTAATTTTTTGGCCCCTCTGAGGAATTGCTTCAGCAGTGGGTGAGAGAAGAGGGGTGGCTCCGTATTATAATGTTCTGAAATGGCAGAGGCATGAATTTTAATAGAAGAGAAGGAAAGGCCCTTGTGAAGCATCTCTGTTAAGTATTGAAGAATATGCGGTAAACTGGGCACTGTTGTGCCTATCCCCTGAATTTGGCTCCAGGAACATAATCTTTTCCACTTTTCAGCATAGGATTTTCTAGTACTAGGCATTCTTGCCTCCAGAATGACATCCAGCACTTGCTTACTGAGGGATGGTAATGCAGAGCTCAGGTAATTAGCCAGGCTACAAGGTTCAGTGTTTGAAGCTAGGGGTGCAGAATCTGGCCCTCCTACTTGGACAGCAGGGAAGGGGTCTGAGGCAGGTGCCATGGTTCCAGCAGTGACACACTGTGCAAGAGGGGGTACCAGTGTTGGTGTGGACAGTTTTGTGCAAGGAGTATTGTCCTTTGTTTGTCCTGTTTGACCTTTAGTAGAACTTTGGAGAAGAGAGAGAGAGGGGGAAAGACAAACAGAGCTTTTCCCAGGTGAAGGACAAGGCATCCACTTTCCAAGCTTGTCTGTGGGACGTCCTTGTGCAGAATTTGTCCAACTGGCAGTTCTGAGGGGAGGCAAATGGGTCCATCTCTGGGCTCCCCCATTTGTTTCTCAACATGTTGAATATCTTTAGTTCCAGTTTTCACTCGTGTGGGTCCATGAGATTTCTGCTCAAGTCATCTGCCAGTGAGTTTACCTTGCCTGGCAGGAATTGAGCCTGTAGGTGCACTTGGTAACTCAAGGCTGTGTTCCACAGAGCCATGGCTAGTCTACAGAGGGGGTATGAGTGGGTTCCCCCCTGCTTTTTTATATACCACATGACAGTGGCATTGTCTGTTTTTACCAAGAATCGTCCTGGAAGGATGTGGTCCTTGAAGGCTTTCAGAGCCTTCTGTACAGCTAACATTTCTTTTTGATTGACATGCAAGTGCATTTGACTCTGGTTCCATTTGCCCTGAATACACTGCCCTGCCAAGTGAGCCCTCCATGCATAGTCTGATGCATCCGTTTGGGTTTTGGCGGCAGGGGGCAGAGTGAATGGCAGTCCCTTGTTGAGGTAGCAGGCCTCTGCTCGCCAAAGGAATTCTGTCTTTATACAAGTGATGATAGGAATCACAGATTCCACGTCCTGAGAATGTTGACACCATAATAGGCTTTTTAGATACCATTGTAGTTTCCTCATATGCAGTCTTGCATGTGGAATTAGTAGGATGCAAGAGGCCATGAACCCCAGAGCTTGCAGTATTTTCCTTGCAGTAACTGGGTCTTTGTGGCCAGTAATTTGAAGTAGGCTGTCAGATAAACTTGTTTCTCTGGCGTGAGGTAGGCCATCTGGGAAGTTGTGTTCAAGCTTAATCCCAGGAATACAATTTGTTGGCAGGGTACTAGATGAGATTTCTTTTCATTTATGGTGTACCCCAGTGAGGTTAGCAGTTTCTTTACAAATGCCAGATGATTTAACAGTATGTCCTGGCGTTCTGCCTGAATTAGACAATTGTCCATGTATGGGTATATTTGAATATTTCTTTTCCTGCAAAATGCAATGCCTAGGCTAGGCATTTTGTGAATACCCTGCATGCAGTAGATAAGACAAAGGGCAGTGCAGAGAACTGATGGTGCATGTTGCCTTCTCTGAAGCGTAGGTATTTTCTGCAAGAATCCCTTACTGGGATGTGCAGGTGTGCTTCCTTTAAATCCAATGTTGCCAACCAGGCATTTTTGCCCAGCAATGGAAGCAGTTGATGAAGAGTTAGCATTTTGAATTTTGGAATTACCAAAAAGGTGTTTGGGATAGACAGGTCCAGGATAGGATGCCAGGAGTTGTCTTTTCTGGGTACTAGGAAAAGTCAGGAGTAAAAACCTTGTCCCCATTCTTCTGCTGGGACAGGTTGAATAGCCCTGATACTTACAAGAGAGAGAACCTGCTGTTGAGCCTCTGCCACTGATATGGGGGTAGGTCTGGCCAACCTTTTGGGGTTGGTAAGGTGTGGAAGTGGAATCTGTATCCTTGAGAAAGTATATTTAAAACCCATTTGTCTTGGGTAATGAGTTCCCAGTTTTTTGCATGCAGGGCGATCTTTCCTCCCTAAAGGTGCTGTCAGTTGAGCAATGCTTGGAAGATTTAAGGTTAAGTCATTGTGACAGTGGGTGTCTTACTACTTCCAGCTTTGGAAATGGGAGCCCCCCACTGCTTAGGCCTCTGAGTACCTTGAGACTGTGGCCTAAGTGGTCTGCTGTTCTTGGATTTGGACTGAGAAGGCCTGAAAGAGACAGGAAAGGACCAATTCTTAGAAGGCTAATGCCTACTAAATCTGGGAGGCTGTACTTGCAGGAAATCTTTTAACAGTTTTCATAGATTTAGCTTTTTCCTCCATCTTTTTAAGAACAACTTCTGCTTTGTTGCCAAACAGGCAGTCATGGTTTAAGGAAGCATCCAGTAATTTGGCTTTAACATGATCTGGCAGAGTTTGCTCATTAAGCCAAGCATGCCTTCTAAGAACAGACCCAGTAACAGCAGCCCTACAAGATGCCTCTAAGGAGTCAAAACTACATTGCAAAGTATGCTTACCAACTTGTTCAGCAGAATGCATTACATCCTAGAATTCTTTATTTTCAGCACAGTCAGGAATCAACATCAATTTCTGTTTAAGTAATCCAATAATATGCTGCTGATAATTTAACATATTAAACTGGCAGTTTAAGGCCCTAATGGCCAAAGTAGCAGAAGTGTATACCTTTTTACCCCATCTGTCCAGGGCCCTGGAATCTCTATCAGAGGGGGTAGGATTATTGGCAGTAGTAGCCTTAATGCCTTTGGGTCCTGTGAAATGGTCTCTGGGTCCACAGTAGGATTCTTAAAGAACTTGTGAGAATCAGGTACTCGGTCAGGTTTCCTGGGAGCCAGAGGTAAGGTGTCTGGGGCCAGGCTAGATTCCAAGAAGGCATCATCTACAATGTCCAGTACAGGAGGGATAGCTAAAGGCATGTGTTGGGGCAGGAGTAAGAATTCCCTAAGCCTCTTTTTGGAGTCAGAGTAATCCTGGCTTTCCCAGTGGAAATGCTCCCCAAGAGTGTGCAAAGTTTCACCAAGAGAGACATCTTCTGGAGGGAAAGCAGAGGGAATGGAGTCCTCTGCATCAGAATCCTCATAGGTAGACAAGGGCAAATCCTGGTCATCAGAAGAAACAGAAATTTCAGAATCCTGATCAGAAGAAAAATCAGTTCTAGGTCTCACAGGGAGAAGGGTGGCTTCCCCTAATTCGAGTAATAAGGTCTTCAGCCATTCTTATCATTTGTTTTTTAGGCATATGGGCCTGACCATGCGGTTTGGACGTCAGTTTTCTAGGCATGGATAGAGTCTTAGGCCTTGAAGAAGAAGATTGCGTCGGCTTGATATGCAAGTCAGTAGGCCTGATTACACCCTCAGATGCCGGTGCCCACACAGCAGCTCCTGACCCATCCAAGGTAGAGACATCCACAGGTTCCACAGTCGAAGAAGCATCTCGCGGCATACCAGACTCCGAATGGGTCTCAGTAGAGGCCTGCGAACCTGAAGTAGTGGGTATCAGGGGCTGCAAAAGTGCCCGAGTAACGGCGAGCTGGCAACTAGCTTAATGGAAAGCATTGTCGGCAGCTTTGGACCTATGTGGTCTGTCTCTGTCTTTATCTTGACGTTTTTTCAGTATGTCGGTAGTCGGATGGCTTACCGAAGCCATTTCTGGATAACTGAACAGAGTACCGAAATAGTTAGATGCAAAAATGAACCACAGACGAACAGTACAAGAATTGAATAAGGGACAAAACCGACAGCAAGGGATGTCGTGGTCTGGGCCTAAGCAAGGAATGCAGTACAAATGAAAATCTTTATGAGGCATCTGCTTTCCACAAGAAATACAATTGTTAACTTTTACTGACATCGGTTTAGAGCAAGAAAAAGGATCCCCAATGGGGTACTTGGCTTTTTTTAAAGACTCTGTTTCTGAAACTCAAAAACGAAAATTTCAGGAGTTGGCCTACTGGCACTTGCAAACTGCTTCTGCTTTGGGCACCGCACAGCAAGAAAGACTGATGTAATGGCATCGGCTGCATGTTTTATACCCCTGACTACCTGACGTCATGGAAGAAGAGACAGCAATTGACGCAGGACCCAAGACTTTAAAAATCAGGCCGGCTGAGGGCTACCTGCAAGCAGATAACCCAAATGTAATGACTGCAACAGTGAAATACGAAGAACATCTGTAGTTATTTGTTGGCAAACAGTAAAGGAAAGGAAAGGGTTAGCCTGAGGGGACAGAGGAATCTGGCCAGGGAGGGGTAGGCTGGATGCCAAATAGATGCAGATTTGTCAGGAAAAGAACAGATAATAATCCGTACTCATGATGACTACCGCCCCTCCCTTATCAGCTGGTAATATTGCAATATTTGTATTATCCTTCTTATTATCTGGGGGAGGGAAATGGACAGATTTCCAACCCTCGACATTATATGTGTATGCCTATTGACCCCCACACTTAATTTCAAAAGGGAAATTGACTCTTTCCTAAATAAGGCTGTCGATGTAAGTATTACTTTGGATTCTGTGAGACTACATTTGACTGTTTCAGATCCACAGAAACAGATACTATACATATTACCAAAAATACACAAATCCTTGACAAAACCCCTGGGTAGACCAACAGTTTCCAGTAGAAGTTCTTTGACTGAGCCTCCTTCTGTATTTCTGACCCAATACCTGAACCCCCTACTAAATTTGATTTGTGCTAGATTACAGGATACAACACAATTTCTTAAGATATTACCAGATACCCAATTGGAGCCAGATTGGCTTCTATGTACCCCTGACGTAAAGGTTTTATACACCAACAGTCTCCACTGGGCTGGGCTCCAGGCCTTACATTATTAGTTGGATCGAGCCAATCTGTATCCAGACGGTTTTAATACATTATTAACATGTATGGCAGGGCATGTACTCAGCAAGAATGCGTTTTACTTCCGGGGTGAATGTTTCTGGCAAACACAGGGTACTGCAATGGGTGCATCTTTTGCACCCATTTATGCGGACCTGTTCATGGCATATCTTGAACAACAGCTGATATATGACCCTACTCACAATATTTATATGAACAAACTGGATATTTGGAGGAGGTATTTGGATGATTGCTGGTTGGTGTGGCGAGCTGATAGGCAATACCTATTGGAATTCGTTCAGCATTTGAACGATAATAAATGGGGAATAGAGTTTACACTAAATTCAGATTACCATCAAATCAATTTTCTTGATGTGACAGTTATCAGAAATTCTGATAACACGCTCAAACCTCAGGTGTATCGCAAGTACCTCCAGTATAATAACTTGCTTTTTGCCACCAGCATTCATCCAAGCCGTACCATTCGTAACATCCTCAAGTCCCAGTTCTTATGTATAAAAAGAATCTGTTCCACAACGGATGATTACACTACATCACAAAAAGATCTTATTAACAAATTTAGAGTTAAGAGGGTATAAACAACAGGATATCATAGCTGCCAGTAACTGGGCCTCAGATTTGGACAGGATGCAATTATTGGAATACAAGGAAAAAACACAGAGGGTGAAATCTGATATTAGATTTGTATCCACTTATGGGCGGAATATCAATCAGATTCGGAAGGTAATTAATAAACATTGGAATATACTTTTGGCTGAAGAGTTGCATCATGTCCTTGGTCCCAACTGTCAGTTTTCATATAAAAGGGGAAAATTATTGGGATCCTATTTTTCCCATTTCAAACATAATAGCACAGGGGGTGCAGTACATCATCAAATTACTATTACTGGGGATAGATTGCTGGGCACCTTTCCCTGTGGCCATTGTTCCTCGTGTCAGTATATATTTAAGTCCAAACAATTCACTAGTAAGAATACCAGTCAGCTTTTTGATACCAGATTTTTTGGGAACTGTGGAATGGACTGGGTAATATACTTTGAGACATGCAACTGTTCGGCCTTCTACATAGGGCAGACATCACGTCTTCATATGTCTGAGCATCAGAGTGATGTATGTAACAAAAGGTTGACGAACGCACTATATAGACATTTTACTGTTCATGGTACTGCCCAGTTTTACTTTATGACTACAGATAGAATTCATGGCAATAGAAGTACAGACAGGGTTGGCATTCTATTCTAAATAGAAAAGAGAAATATTGGATTATAAAACTGGGGGGGGGGGGGCTCAATGATCACTTATGAAATTTATAAAAACTATACAATTTGTGATTTATAGTTTACAAGATGTTGACATTCATTATTAGCCGTTTACTTTTTAGGTAAATGTTAACAATTGCTATAGGAAATTACATAATATGCGAGGCTGACTTTTCATTGGAGGGTTTTTGTACTATTTAAATGGCATGATTATATATGTTTTTTGTCATATATTCCACTGAGGAAGGCAGGTTTGTCGAAACTGGTTTGAGACTAATAAAGATTTCACATTATTTTTGTTTTGTTGTGCTTACTACCTCTTGGTGTTGGCCGTTTGTGTATTGGTATAGGAGTTACCATTGTGCAGTAGCTCAGAGCACATCTGGGTATTGCAGTGTAGATTCTTTACATAACTATATAAGGCCTGGTGGTTGTCTTTACTATCTGCTGCAATTCCGTTTTCATAGCTAGCTTTAGAGGATTTGCTGAGGCATCTCAACTTTTTGTTAAGGTTGATAAGGGAGTTTTTCCAGTCTTGGGACTTCACCTTATTCTGCATCAGTTTCCTCCTCCTGTTGTAAAGTTTATGGCAGGGGACCACCAGATTGGCTTCCTTTTTTTGGAGGAGAGCATCTTGGTTCTACTGGATATGGAGAGATCCATGCATTTGTGCATGTGTTCGTACAGTGCACTGGTGTATGATTCGGCGGTCATGCAACTACTCTCCATTTGCATGGGTGCCATGAAGTTAGCCACCTGTTTTTAGGAGCCCAAAGTTAGCTTTGGAGAGGTTTTTCATTGTGGTTATGTTTGCGGGGGTGGGGTGGGAAGGATGTGGATTTCCAAGGTGATTAGTTTGTGGTCTGATCTAACCAGGGAGGAGTTGACTATTGGTGCAGCGCAACGGTCGCCCATGCTGGTAATAAACAGGTCAAGGATGTTGCTACCTCTAGTGGGGGGTAAGAATGAGCTGGTCCAGGGCATTGGAATTAATGAATTCCAGGAAACATTAGGCAAGTGGATTGGTACACGAGTAGTTTTCCCAGTTAATTGAGGGGTAGTTGGAAGTTGCCCAGTATGAGAGTGTTAGGTTGGACCCTAATATTCTCCAGGGTGCTTACCAATGTGGAGTGAGTCTTGGGACATGGCTGGGGACCTATAGCAGGCTACGACCTGAATCGCTGTCTTACCCAATTGTTAGCTGCACCTGAAGTATTTCAGATTTGTTGTGTTGGGCTACCCGTCTGGAGGTATGTGCATCCTTTATGAATATGGAAAATGGGTAAGTAAACTGGTCCTTCCTTTTCACCCATGACCCAGACATATATGGACAATTCTGTGAAGTCAGCATGTTTTGGGGAGGCTGGAAAAGCAAAAACACTGTACCTGCAAAAAACACACACAAGGATGACATGTAAAACTTCAAACAATGACTGGAGGTTAGACTAACCACAAGCAATGGAGGCAGTGATCTTCCCACTAAGCTATCAGGATGTCTCTCTCTACTAAAATAAATAAAAGGAATGTCTCGCTGCTACTAGAAATACAATGACAGTCCAGTGATCATTTTTTTCTCCCTCACAGATGACCATCAGAGCTGCAGCTCCTATTCTCGTTCAGAGCTGCAGCTCCTCTCCTCGTTCAGATGGTCTACCAGACCCACCTTAGCCTCTCTGAGCTAAATTGGACCCACAACTGGAGTAGATGAGGAGATCAGGAATGCTGATGCATTACCATAGTGCTGCCGGGGAGTATACCATAACTCTCTCACCTTTGCAGTAGCCTTGCCAGCTCCATGATCACTGCCCACGAGAAGTGTCTGAATGCTTCCATGCATGTTCAACCTCTCAACTACTTGCCTCACCGCTTATGCAGCACAGAGTTTGCCAGGCTTGTATGCTTGTTACCGAGGCAAGTTTAGGCTGCCTTCCCTATCCCCCACGATCAAAGAGCCAAAATCAGCTGCTCACTCCCATCTTCCCACTGTGGCCTTGCCAGCACACATGCCACTAAACGAACATGGGTCATATGGAGCACCGTAAGGGCTTTTATCCCTCTCTAACATGGAGCCACTTAAGCCAATGATACATTGACAAAATTAATACTTGTCCAGGACATTTAATATTAGCACAGCCAAAGATAAAACAGTACTAACATTTATGCAGGATTACTGTGTCAAAGACAGATGTATAAATGTTTGTTATCTATTTCTGTTTTAAGTTCCAGCAATGACACAAAAAGGATACATATTAAGCTTTGAGCGTTGTTAAACATTGAAACTCCTGAGAAGAACCCGCAGAGTTCAATCACAAACATACCAAGCGTCACTGACAGTGCAACAATCATCCTACAAAAGACAAAAGGTTTGTTAGAAAAGCTCAAAAACAGGTTTTGACAAAGTTTCATCTCTTCTGTGCTAGCACTTTTCTGATTAGCTGACAATCTACTGTATTCTATTTCCTTTCAGTCTGACAATTTTCACAACTACACCTTGGATGATGTCTGACGCTGTGCATTGCTGCCAGTCCTGCATGCCTGAAAATAAATACTTAACTTTCACTTGTAAATGAACTGGACCACACCTGCCCTTTTACATTTCAATCCAGTTACACAAACATAAATAACAGTCAGATACATGGGAATAAGGCAATAAACAAGGAGAGAACTACACTGTGCAAGTTAATGCATACCTAATAACTATGTTTCTGTTTAAGGTTACACACCAACTCATCAAACCTACGTGTGGATAGGAAAACGATGCTTTGTAAATACCCAAGGACCATGTACTAACTGTAAACTGTATTATTAAGCATGCTTGCAAGTGGTTTATGGGTTGGTGGGCATGTGGCTTTAGTGACAAAATTTAATGCTGTGGTCACAGTTTCATAGGAATGTACTGCATTGTGTGAGACGGCTTGGGACTTTTCTGGGATGTTCCCCCTTTTTTCCACTGTGCAGCGACAATGGCATTGGTGTATATAGCTTGGGTAAGATACTGGGAGTGGGGGGCAGTGTGGCATATCTCCTACAAGAAAGGATTAATTTGTGTTTTTATGGTGTTTCCAACTCACTGGTTTTGATATTTATTTTTTGAAAACTGGTGAGCTGAACAAATAAGCTTTGATTGCTTATAGAGGAACCTTAGAGACTTCTAAAAATAAGCAACCTTCTCACATTCTAAGCAAACACTGATTTCTCACTCTGTATGGGCCTTGGACATGCACTGGGGTTATAATTTATGATTACATATGGGAAGATGGGCATATGGTGTCAACATGTTATAGAATTTTTTTTTGTTATATCCGAGAAAAAATTGAGAAAAAAAGACATATATGGTTTGCATTGTTTGAGTTATTTAGAGTTCCTCTACCCTTTTCCAACACTCCTCCTCCCATCACATAGTCACAACATGTAACCCAAACTGGGATCCAAAATCAGTGACATAAAGAATGTACTGAGTACAATAAACATTAAATTTTCTACAAGGGACTTAGAACATGGTCGGCTCTGCGACGCACAGAGATGAAAGCCCTGACTGATTTTCTGTTTTAAACATTTTTTGCTTGTCTCGCTGCTATTTTTCTGCTGTGTTAGAATACTCTCTAGTATTTCCTGATGAAATTAGGGTAGGTAGTAGCTGTAGCATAGTCCAAATGCAGGCCTGCTGCTTCTGGAACTGTTTGTAGTGGTTTGTTTGTTCCAAGCTCATTTTCCAGGTCTTCTTGGATTTCAAGGAGCCTGTCTGCACTTTTGTGAGAGAATTGTGTTTGATTGGCACCTGACTGGTAAAGAGAAGCCAGGTGTCATTGGTCCTTTTGAATTTTGCTACAGTTTTTTTTTCAAGTTTTAGCTTCTGGTATTTAGGCCCTGCATCTGAGTAGATTTCTGCTTGGTTGCACATTGCAAATTACCTCGCACTTGTGCACCAAAGCCAGACAGTTAAATTCAACAAATTTTCTTTTAAAACCCAGGCAGAAATATACATTCACCAAGCTCCTCAGTGATCATTTCTGAAAAGCCAGGTCTAGTGACAACAGTCTTCAACCTAGCATTATGGACATGGACTACCATTGTTTCTCCTGCCAACCCTATTTACTTGGGTCTCTTGAGGCAGTGTAGCAATTGCATCATACACAAACAACCCTCTACTAACAGTCTAGTACAGAGTGTAAGAGATGTATTTACACCATGAATCTAGAATCCATGCTCTCTCTCACTCAAAACAGTAGAAGTTGAAAGCTGTCAACTCACCCACCACTACATATTCACATAGTGCCACTACTCATACACATAATACACATCAAACATGTAAATCCACATAAGCAGAGGTTCTCTTGAAAAACTTACCAAATCACCAGAGACCTCCAAAACACAAGTCTGCTACAGCTAAGTCTCCACAACACCCATGAGACATAGCACCACCAGTGTCTCACACACCAAGCCTGTAAGGCTCAACACTCAAAAAAACTGTTTTCTTGTCACTGGACATTCAACAGCGAGACACACGGATGTCCCACTTGCCAGGTTGGACAAGGAGAAAGTCATGGTCAGCTGCCTGTCGGCACCTGGAGTCACCAAATCACGCATGCACTCACATCTCTCAGCAACAAATACAGTTATGACTACATCATAGTTCTCATTAGAGTGAATGACCGGAGACATACCTCACTGGACCTCTTGAGTATGTGCCTCATTAGTTAAAATTAACCACAAATCAGTCACCTTCAAACTAACACCAGAACTTACAAAGGGTGAAATCAGACTAAATAACTTCACCAAGGCAAAGTATACAGTCCTAGGTGAAGGTATAAATGCACTCCAAGCCCCACCCCAAGCTGAAAGTAGTAACTATGCCACAACTTCCACTAAAGCCCTATACAATCACTTGCATAAGTGTATAAACTCAGTTGTACCAGACAGAATCAAAGCCAGAGCCCCAAGTAAAATCAAGCTGCCATAGTGGACTTCTAGCATCAACAAACTCTACAATTAATGCAAAAAGTTGCTGTCCAAATAAACAAAGACAAGGACCCAACAATGGAAAAGCACCCTCCTCAGCCTTAACAGGCAAATAAGACAACTTGCCAAATCCTCCAAGAGCTGAGAGAAACCTAGCAAGTACTGCCAACGATAACCATAAGGCCTTTTCCAGCTATATATGCAACCTAAAGGGTAGGACTAAGGTGGCCAACAGTATCACACACACTGACCCAAAAGAGATAGCGAACCTGCTAGCAGATAGTTTGGCAAAAATTTCACTTCCTTATCTCCTCCTAACTTACAACAAACCCTCCCTCACCCCCCCCCCACACTTTACATATCTAAATATCAGGTCCTCAAAGCCATGTCCAAGGCAAAGAGCATGGCCTCTATGGGACCAGATGACATCCCAGGCTGTCATCTAAACAGGCTAAAACATGAACTAGCATCACCACTAAGTACCCTTTTCAATCATAGCCTAACCACAGGCTTTGTTTCTGCAGAATGGAGAATAGCTACAGTTATTCCCCTCCACAAAGGTGGCCTAGCAACAGACACGGGGAATTACAGACCCATAAGCCTGACCAGCCTCATTTGTAAGGCCATGGAACGCATCATTACAGACCTCATAAATAAACACCTAGGTGACCTCCAAACCCTGGATCCTACCCAATTCAGCCTAGTGAAGGGCAGATCCTGCCTGTTAGATCTGGTGAATTTCTTTGAAAGTGTGACCAAGGCCATTGATGAGGGCAAATCTGGGCACACAACATACCTCGACTTGGCAAAGGTTTTCAACACAATTCCACATTCAGGCATTACCGATAAACTTAGCAAACTGAATGTAAAATCGCTTTGTTTTAAGATGGGTTGCCAAATGGCCCACAAACTGGACATCCACTATCAAAGTGGGTGACTCTACATCAACCAGCAGACCTGTTACCAGTGAGGTGCCACAGGGTTCAGTGCTTGGCCCCCTAGTGTATACTTCTCAGAAGTTCAGGTCAAAATTAAAGGGTTGTGCCTGACCAAATTTGCAGACGACTGGAAACTAGGTGCAATCATTGAATGCCCAAATGATGTCAGTATACTACAGGATAGTCTCACACATGCCAATGCCTGGTTTAATAGTCACAGTCTCAAACTGAATGCAAAGAAATGCATCATTATTCCCTTCGGCACAATGTCCCTTCACACTACCAAATCAATAACAACACCCTAAGTACCCATTAAGTGGTAAGGAACCTGGGATCATAGGTTGACAGCAACCTTAACTTCGACCACCACGTGTCTACCAAGGTAAGGAAAGCTTGCATGTGGTTATTCACACAGGTTGTCTCCTTTTCTTATCTTCCCAAGAAATGAACAACTGATCGGAAGTTCTGATTTTTGTTCTATCAGGATAATAAAGTTGTATGTGGATATCCAAAGTATGAAGTACCCTTTTTCCCACATTTTTGAGTTCAGTGAAGAACACAGGAGAGAGGGATAGTTGGCTTAAAGTAAACTCTGATACCACTTGAGACATAAAAGGATTGCTTCTCAATGAAACCCTGTCTCTGTGGAAAACGAGACAAGATTGACCAACCATAACAGCCTACAACTCAGATACTCTCCTTGGAAAGGTCAAAGCAGTCAGTAAAACTGTTTTCTATATTAAGAACCTAAAGTCAGCCAGATGAGGTGGTTTGTCTGAAGCAGAAGCTACTGGTTTTCTCGGAATTCTCTTAAGCAAAATCCCGACACGAGAAAGGCTAGAAAGAAGGGGATCCCATGGGCAGACGTGCTGAAATGGCAAACAAATGAACCTTGATAGGAGTAATACAGGCCACAGAAAAGGAACTTGCACAAATATTGTAAAACCAGAGAACAATTGGAAGCAGTGTCTCCTTTGCCTTAACAAGCAAATAAGAGCACTAGTGACATCCTCCTAAGTGAATGTTAATTCTAAATTGGCCACATCTACTAGAGACAATGATATGGTGGTCTTTACATATGTCCGCAACCTCAAAGGAAGCACCCACATTTGTTCAGAACTGGTGGTAAAAGACACCACATATACAAATACCACAGATATAGCAAACGTGCTGGCTGACAGATTCAGCGAAAACTTCACCCCTCTGTCCCCCATCAGTACATCCCCAATACCTGTCCCCTTCCCCTTATATCTAGGGACAGGTCATCACTGCTCTCTCAAAGGCAAAACAATACAGCCTCCATGGGACCAGATAACATGCCAGGCTGCATTCTATGTGAACTCAGGCTGGAACTTGCAGCACCATGAGGCACCCTATTCACCCAAATCCTGAGTACCGGCTTCATCCCAGTTGAGTGGAGGACAGCCACCATCCCTTTACACAAAGGTGGAGCGTTCACCGATCTGGGAAATTATAGACCCATCAGCCTAAATAGCCTGATCTGAAAGACCATGGAATGGATCATCACAGACTTCATTAGCAAGGACACTGGCAACCTCTAAACACTCAATCCCATACAGTTTGGCTTCATCAATGGGAGATCATGCATGCTAAATCCAGTCGACTTTTTTGAGACAGTCACCAAAGCCATGGACAAGGGGAAAACTGTGCACACCGCCTACCTTGACCTGGCCAAAGCCTTTGACACTATTCCCCACTTGGGCATAACAGATAAACTCTCTCAACTAGGCATCAATCTGTATGTTACAAGATGGGTAGCAAACTGGCTCACTTATAGAACCCACCTAATCAAAACAGGGGATGCCACCTCAAGCAATAGACCCAAAACAAGTGGTGTACTCCAAGGTTTGGTCTTGGGGCCTCTGTTATTTGGGATATACTTTTCTGTGGTATAGGCCAAAACTAGTGGGCTATGGCTCACCAAGTCTGCAGGTGACTGCAAGCTGGGTGCTGTCATCAATTCCCCTAGTGATGTGAACATCCTCCAAGAGGGTCTCACTCAGACAAATGACTGCTGCCAGAAACATAGCCTCAAGCTGAATACCAAAAATGCATCATTATCCCCTTTGAAGAGAGTGATGTCCCCACAAATTATCACATTAATAACAATGTCCTAAGCATGCAATCAGTTGTGAGGAGGGATTTGGGCACCAAGGTTGATAGCAACCTGACTTTTGACCACCATGTTGCTTCCGCTGTACAGAAAGCCTCCTACTTCGCCCATATCATAAAGTAAGGGTATCTCATCCAGGGACAAGGACGTCATAACATCCCTGTAGTCTTCCCTTAGAAGGCCCATTATTGAGTACAAATTCCCCTTTCAGCATGTACCTTACAAAGCACATGCAGCAGCTGGAGACACTACAGAGGTTCCTCATCAGGAGAATTCAGGGCCTCAAACATCTATCATACACAAGCTAAAAAGTCCTATCCCTCTACTCAGTTTCATACAGACTCCTCAGAAATGACCTCTGTCTGGCATACAAGGTGATCATGGACTCCACCTTGATGTGACTGCTGCATATCCGCAAGTCAAGCTCCACGTGAGTAACTCACATGCGCGGCCTCAACCTGGTCTGTGACATCACAACAGGACTTGTTGGCAGGACAGAACTGTGTCCCAGAGACTCCCCCATCTATGGAATAGACTCCCTCTCCACATCAAGCAGAGTACCTCTTTACCCCTCTTTAAGCGCAACCTGGATAACTGGAAGGTAAACAGATAATATACCCCTGAGATTCCACCTGTGTCCCTGTTGGACAGGGGCATCGGGTGCTTACTTGTCTAAACATGGGCTAAACTCTTGGCTAGGCTTATAAGGGCATCAGGGACAACAGCCTAATATCCTCCTAAGATCCTTTGATCCTATGAAACACTAGCCCTGAATAGGTGCTAGTTATGTTATTGGCACCATCTAGAAAATATTTTCCATTTGCTGATATTTATTTTTTAGTACCAGGCTATATTGTTATCCATTAGTACCTGCTGCACATCCTCAGTAAATAGACACCCAAATGGTACTAGCAGCCTATCATCCAGGCAGTCAGTTGAAATTGTTTGGGGTCAGGGTACATCAAACATCCCTGCTCTTGTGTGAGTAAATCTAGTCAACCTCTTGTGTGAGCAAATCTAGTCTCTGAGAAAGCTTGTGTTAATTGTCCCTGGCCAATTCTGTCCATGAAAACAAAGGCATTTGTCTTCCAAGCCTCCTTGCATGAAGTCCTGGAGCAGAATTGTGCCAGCCGACTATTCAGAGATGACACAAAATGGTCATCTTGTGGAACTCTCACAGATGGTTCAAATCTTGGAATAGCTCCTGATGCAGTTTCCATTCTTGAGAGTCTGCATTGTCCTACTCAGCTTGTCTGCCACATAATTTTGCTCTGACAGAATATAAGAAGCCTGTAGTGTGAGATTGTGCAATAAAGCTATATCCCATGCTAACATGCATAAGAGTAAGCTCTGGTTCCCTTTGCTTATTTATGCACAACATCACTGTGGCATTGTCTAATATTGTGAATACCACTGGTGCAACAGAAAGTCCAAAGGGTAAAACAGAGAACCAATACTGTAAACTAGATACAAACAAATCTTAAGATATGGCAATAGGAATGTGATAAGAGTCCTTTAGATCCACAGTTAACATGAAAGTCAATATGAAGAACAATCCAACAACCATGGTAAAAACCATATACTTTAATAAAACAAAACAAAGCAAGACAGAAATAAGCACTTTTGAGTTAAAAACTCTTCATCAGATCTGTTAAAAACACATCATCTATTTAAATGTAATCATAGTCAATCAAAAACAATCACCGGATTCTTGGATGATGATGTACTAATACTGATTGGTCCACATTGTTTTATCTGACCAATACTATTCCATTCGTGCTATTCTTTTATCTGACCAATACTACTCCATTCGTGCTATTCTTTTAATTGACTGTCAAGGAGTATGGATTGTTGCGGACTGGTTTATAATACATCACTTGACTAAATGAGCAGCTGAATAAAGAAGGTTTTTTTAATGAATATAAGGGGAATAAGGTTTTTAATAAATATAAGGTGATTCTTGTTACCGATTGCTTATGCTTACATTTACATAGATGCTGACAATGTGTTTTTAACAGATCTGCAATCACCCCCAGTAATGTCTGTTTTGACTGAAATTCCCATTAAGAAAAGGAAGTAACTGCTCCTTTTCTTGCCTGAACAATCCAAAGCTGAAGAAAATGCATTAATAAATTCCCTGGCAGATCCCAGCAAGTCTGCACTGCCCACAGAAATAGGAGTATGAGAGAAAGTGTCCTTAGTGAGAAAACGGACAAGCTGACTCGTATTGGGCAGACTTGTCCCTGCTTTCACCTGTCCTTCATGGAAAAGTGAAGACTCTTCACCTGCTCACCTTCTCTAACAATGACAAAAGTGTCTCTCCCTTGCCCATTACAGGTACCCCTACAGCCACACATGATGTGGATATTGCCCAGTCTTTGGTGGCTGCAAAAGCTACATCAAGAGGATTGGGGAGGGTAGTCTGAGGAACAACATGCAGATACTGCACAGCCCATTGGTCAGGAACTAATGCAAAACAGGATCCTGACAGACACTGAGGGCTGCTTTAGAACATTCGCCTTTTGGCATGCAGTAGAAGGTACTACACACCAAGGTGACAGAAGGGTGCTCCATCGAAAGTGGGGAATGGAGCCTGAATGAGTCTGTAAAATGGAAAGCAGATAACGAGTGGTTCTGAGGCAAGTAAACCACAGGCAACACCTCTAGAAACACAGTATCCTGCCCAAACACACAAAAGTTCACAAAGTAAAATTTCAGTCAAAAATAAACTTTTCCTGACTTCCAGGATGGCTGCACACTGATCAACAACTTAATTTTAGCTCTCCCAGTGTGAAAAATTAAATTAAGAAATAAGAGCTAGTAATTCTACCAGCTTGAGTAAAATTCATTTACTAGCTAGAAAGTACAATGTGTGGATGCCAGCAAAAAATAAATTTAGGGAACCTGACAAAAATCAACTGACTGGGAAGAATCCTACAGTTGTTCAGCAAAAACGGTTCAAGCTTCAACTTTGGTACGAGAGATGGTTTCCAGTAATTAAGAAAAAATAATCAAATGTACTCGGAGCTGATTAAAATAAAACACTGAAGGTGTTTAAATCAACTTAAATAACAAAAGGCTGGAAACAGAAGAAACTTTAACTAGCTATTCAGATAAACTGATAATACTGCAAAAATCAGAGGCTGAAATGAAGAAGGCTGGCTGAGTATGAGACTTCTCAAGAAAAGCTGTTGCAACAAATGGTAAAGTTAGAGGACAGAGCATGATGTACTACAGAAACTGGAAGGAACAGATTGTATTAATTTTATGAAAGCACAAATAAACAAATGAACTGGTATTTCACAGCAGGACTTGTTAACTGAAATAGCGTATCAAGTGTGTGCTCCAGACCTGGCCATAAGAAAGCAGCAAAGACCTGTATTAGTAAGGATGCAATCATACCAGCAGAAAGAGCTGATCCTGACAAAACTGTGCAGGAAGGGAACACTATTAAAAATTGTAGACAGCAGAGTTTTTGCGAAAAATGGTTACTCACTGTACAGCAGGCAGAAGAGAAGAAAATTTATCCCAGGAAATGTTGATAAGGAAGGTGTGAGAGTCCAGCTGCTGTATCCGGAAAAAAATGTTTAGAGCATCAAAAATATGTTTTGATGCAGAAGCTAAGGGGGAAATACAAAAGTATATCCAGAGACTTTGCCAGTGAGACCTTTCACAGGGTTCCAAAGGAAAATACATGTGAGATAAGAAAAGCACAAGAGTTGACTAGAAGAACAGGGAGTACACCTTGGACTTGAATCAGAGCCTGGTGTTAGGAGATGGAGGTTATCAGGAAGAAGAAGACCAGCAACACTGTAATTATTAAAAAAATGTGAGATTATAAAGTATTAATCACATTTGTGAAATATGGCTTTACAAGAAAAAATGGCTGAGAAAGACTGGACTTTTGTTGACTTTGCTAAACATGCGGGTGGTCTGTATAGCATACACCCCACTTTATGTAGATAACTCACTTAAAGCTATAAAAGCCATGATTGTATATTTCCAGTTCACACCCATACCTCATTATGGCATCTAGACCTTTTTCGGGTCTGGCTTCTTTAACCAAGTGACCCATCAGCTAATAATGAGCAACATTAGAAAGTACAAGCAGTTAACAAAATGACACTAACATTGCTAATCTAGGATGTCATACAGTAGAGAAATTACTAAATTAGTTTGTTGCTCATTATTCATATTTTCATATTCATGTTCATATTTTTATAACTGAAAGCCCGACCTGTTATTGAGGGAGACAAGAAATTACACTATGCCTGAGATACTGCTTCGTGTTTGTTAGTAATTATGACAATAAACAATATTTCTAAATATATTTAATACTTCAAAAACAAAATGACTTTCAAAACTGTTGCATGACCTCAGGTGAAACCTTAACATATTCTTGAAGAAAACTCTCTCTGATATTTGCACAGTAAGTTGCACAATCTAGTTATACTCATTGCTATTTACATTGATAATTTTACAATCAAGTGTATGTTTTCATATTTCTGTAAATATCTCAATAAATATGCACTCAGGGGAATTTCTTCTTGTCATGTGAATGCTTATATCTGCTTAAAAAATATGTTCTATGTTTAGCTAGTACAGTTTCCAAAATATGACAATTTGTGAAAGTTAAAAATAAATATATATATATATATATATATATATATATATATATAAATAATCTGGGGTTTATGTGCGTTACAGTATATTATAGCATTTACTGAAAGACTATGAATGCACTGGCTATTATTACTGTGAAGAATACATCTTACTGATAAAAGCTATTAAAGCTGTGCAAATAGAAGTGTTATTACTCACAAAATGTTTGCATTTGTTTGGTTACCTTATGTTTTTTTTTTAAGTTTGTTTCAGAAAATGCTCTGGAATATAAGATGTGTGTAGGTTGCTAGAGGTGTGGCATTCCACACCACATAGCTGTTAATGACAATGTTTAGAAGAACACTAAAAGGAAATAAAGCAACTAAGTAGAAAGTACAGTTATGTACCTACCATAAAATGCAGATGTTCGAGTGTATTCATTGCTGCAGTCATTACACTTGGGTTATCCTGCCATCAGGCGGTCCCGCAGTCAGCCAGAGTTCCAAAGTCTTGGTCTGGCGTCGGTTGCTGTCGCTTCTTCCCTGACGTCACTGCGCCAGGAGTATATAAGATGCAGCCGAAGCCATTTTCTTTAGTTTTTCTTGCCCCAGATGTGAGGTGCCCCCAAATAGGTAGGCAATACATACTGCTAATAAAACATACATAAAAAGTAAAACCAAAACCTTCAGTTGCCAGCAAATACACCACATAGGTAGTATAGGGTAGAAAGGTATAGATAAGTCCCAGCTAAGAAAGAGGGGATGGAGGGAGGGTAACCTGGACTGCAGCAGTGAATACACTCGAACATCTACATTTATGGTAGGTACAAAACTGTATTATGTTCATCGTGTTTCACTGTTGCAGTCATTACACTTGGATTGAATCCCAAAGCTGAGGTAGGGTGGCTGGTTCTATAGAGGATTTGGGGTGGCTATGAGGCCCCGCAGCACTGCAGTGGCAAAGCCAGCTCTGGATTTAGAATAAAGAGGCAAGTGATAATGTTTGGTAAAGGTGTGCACTGAACACCCAAGTTGCAGCTTCCAAGATATCTTTAGTATATACTCCTCTAAGGTAGGCAGTGGAAGTAGCTGTTGCCCTGGTGGAATGTGGCCTAATGTTGCTAGGTACAGTTTTCCCATGCTGTATGTAGCAGAAATGGATACAGTGTCCTATCCACTTTGAAGCGGTCTGCTTGGAAATATTCTTCCCTGTGATCCTGCAGCATATGCTACAAACAATTGTTCAGTTTTCCTGAAAGCTTTTGTTTTGTCCAAGTAGAAATGTAACTGTCTGTGTATGTCCAATGAATGCAGAAGTCTCTCCCCTTTATTCTGGGGATTTGGATAAAAAGTTGGCAAGTGAATAGTTTGGTTAAGAGCCACACTGGATACCACCTTTGGCATAAATGAAGGGTTTGCTCTTAAAGAAACCCTGTCTTGGTGAAAAATGATGAAAGGCTCCACTGCCATTAGTGCCTGTAACTCTGAGACTCTTCATGCTGAGGTTATTGCCAGAAGCAGAGCGGTTTTCCATGAAACATATTTTAATTCTGCTGAATTGGCTGGCTCAAAAGGAGGTAAAGTTAATTTTTCCAAGACAAAATTGAGGTCCCACGTTGGTGTTGGTGCTCTCCGGGGCAGTCTTGTGTTTTTATCCCCTCTGAGGTAATGTTTTAGTAATGGATGAGAGAAAATAGCAGGATCGGTGTTGTAATGAGCCGGGATGTCAGAGGCGTGGATCTTAATGGATGAAAAGGATAGGCCTTTGTCCAGCATCTCAGTTAAGTACTGTAATATCTGAGGAATATTTGGGACAAGAGGATCAAAACTTTGAGCCTGGTTCCAGGCACAGAATCTCTTCCACTTTTCTGAGTAAGATTTCCTGGTGCTATGCCTCCTGGCCTCCAAAATTACATCCATAACAGCTTTAGAGAGAGGTGTTGTCTGCTTGACTAAGGAATCTGCCATGCAGCCAGGTTTAATGTTTTGAGCTGGCTGTGCAGGATCTGATTGTTTTGTTGAGTCAGAAGATGCGGAATTTGAGGTAAAATCCATGGTGGACCTTGAACTAAGTTCTTTAAGATTGGGTCCCAGTGCTGGCGTGGCCAGTCTGGGGCAATCAGGATAATTTTTGGCTTTTCTTGCCTGGCTTTTAGGAGTACCTTTGAAAGGAGAGGTAGTGGTGGGAAGGCATAAACTTTCAGGCTTTTTCCAGCTGAACGAGAGAGCATCCACTTTCCATGCTTGTGTGTGGGTTAAGTCCTTGTGCAGAATTTCTGTAGTTGGCAATTCACTGGGGAGGCAAAAAGATCAAGTTCTGGGCTCCCCCATTTTTGTGTTATGCTGAAAATCTGTGGATTTAATTTCCACTCGTGAGGATCCTTGATGTTTCTGTTTAAGTCGTCTGCCACTGTATTCTTCTTTCCTGGCAGGAATTGTGCTTACAGATGAACTTGATAGGTTAGAGCTGTGTTCCACAAGGTCATGGCTTGTCTGCAGAGGGGATAAGAATGAGTGCCCCCCCTTGCTTGTTTATGTACCACATAACTGTGGTGTTGTCTGTTTTTAGTAGTAGTTGTCCTGGATGCAGAAGGTCCTTGAAAGCTGTTAGGGCATTTTGTACAACTAGCATCTCTTTTTGATTGATGTGAAGATGCATTTGGTCTGCGGCCCACTTGCCCGGAATACATTTTCCTGCCATGTGTGCTCCCCAGGTGTAATCCGAAGCATCTGTTGTTAGTGTCTGCCTGGCTGTGGATAGAGTGAAAGACTGTCCCTTGTTGTGGTGACATGCCTGTGCCCACCATCAAAACTCCTGTTGTAGGCAGGGAAGTGGTATTACTGCTTCCAAACTGTAACAGTGTTGAGTCCAAACACTTTTTAGGTACCATTGTAATTTCCTCATATGCAGTCTGGCATGTGGTATTAGTAGTATGCAGGATGCCATGAACCCCAAGCCCTGCAGAATTCTTCTTGCAGGGAGTTGGGTTTTTGTTGCCATCAATTGAAAGTACTGAGTCAGTTGTCCTTGCTTGTCTGGCATGAGATAAGCCATCTGGGCCGTTGTATTTAAGCTGGCACCCAGGAATATTATCTCTTGTGAGGGCACTAGTTTTGACTTCTTTTCGTTTACTGTGTACCCTAGGCAAATTAGCCATCTTTTTACAAACGCCAGATGCTTTAGAAGAATGTCCTTGCTCTCTGCTTGAATAAGGCAGTCGTCCAAGTATGGATATATTTGAATTCCTTTTTGTCTACAAAATGGGTGCCAGGCATTTTGTGAAGACCCTGGGCGCAGTAGATAAGCCAAAGGGCAGTGCAGAGAATTGGTAATGCATTGAACCAGCTATGAATCTGAGGTATATTCTGCAATTTTGTCTGATAGGGACATGCAGGTATGCCTCTGAGGTCCAAAGTAACAGGCCAAGCCTTCTTGCCCAGCATGGGAAGAAGCTGTTGTAGTGTCAACATTTTGAATTTCGGAACATCCAGGTAAGTATTTAGAGTAGAAAGATCCAGTATGGGTCTCCAGGCTTTGTCCTTTCTGGGGACCAGGAAAAGTCTCGAGTAAAATCCTTGTCCTTGTTCCTGTTGTGGCACTTTTTGAATAGCTCTCATGTCCATGAGGGCTGTAATTTGTTTTTCTGCCTCTGCCCATTGATTTTGTGGCAGGTCTGGCATTCCTTTTAGCCTTGGTAAAGTGTGAAAGTAGAACCTGTAACCTTGAGACACAATATTCAAAACCCATTTCTCTTGTGTGACTATATGCCAATTTTGTGAAAAAAAGTGCTAGTTTTCCCCCTAAGGGAGCTGCCAAAAGGTAAGTGCTTGGCATGTGAAGGGGGAAGTCATTGGGACTGTTTCCTATAAGGTTGTGACTGGTCTTCCCCCCTCCTTTTGAGGTTGAAGCACCCCACTGTCATGGTCTGTAAGAGCCTTGGGGCTGAGATCTGCCTCTCGGGCGTCTGTATCTGCCTCTTTGTGGTCTGTCTGACACTGGAAAGGACCAATTTTTTGAAGGCCAATTTCTGCTAAATCGAGGTGGCTGTACCTGTAAGAAATCCTTCACTGTTTGCATAGATTTTGCCTTATCCTCCATTTTCTTTAACACCTCTTCTGCCTTAACACCAAATAAAATATCCTGCTGTAAAGGAGCATCCAATAATTTTGCCTTAACATGATCAGGTAAATCTTGTTCTTTTAACCAAGCATGCCTTCAAATCACAGATCCTGTAACTGCTGCTCTACAAGAAGCCTCTAATGAATCAAAACCACATTGCAGAGTATGTTTTCCCACTTGTTCAGCTGCATGCAGTAAATCCTGCATTTCCTTATAGTAAGGATGTTCTGAACTTGTAGGCATTTTCTGTTTTAACAGAGACATTAAATATTGTTAGTATTTAAGCATGTGAAACTGGCAATTTAAAGCCCTCACTGCTAAAGTTGCAGAAGTGTAAACTTTCTTCCCCCATCTGTCTAATGCTCCAGAATCCCTGTCAGAGGGAACTGTATTTTTAGCCGTGGAAGCCTTTACCCCTTTGGGACCCTGGGAAATAGTTTATAGGTCAGCAACAGGGTTTTTATAAAGAAATTTGTGAGAGTCAGGGACTCTGTAGTACCAGTCTGGCTTGACTGGAGCAGGGAGCAAAGAATCAGGATTTAAACTGGATTCAGAGAACACATCATCCACAATATCTAACACTGGTGGAATAGCAAGGGGCCTGTGCTGAGGCAATAAAAGAAAGTCTCTGAGCCTTTTCTTGGATTCTGAGCAATCCTGGCCCTCCCAATGGAAATGCTCCCTCATAGTATGTAAAGTTCCCCAAAAGAGTAATCCTCAGGAGGAGAGGCTGAAGGAATTGATTCTTCAGCATCGGAATTCTCATAGGGGGGTAAAGGAGTATCCCTGGTCTGAAGAGGAATCAGAAGAAATGGAAACCTGGTCAGAGGAATCATAGTCTGTATCCTGCCTAGGCCTTTTATCAGGAGGGGGATGGGAACCCCTGATCAGAGTAATTAAGTCTTCGGCCATTTTGAGCATCTGTTTTTTAGGCATGGAGGCCTGTCCAGGTGAATGCTGTACTTGCTTCTTTGTCTTTAATGGAGTTTTAGACTTGGCTGTAGTTTTGATGGTAAGCTGTGAAAGTCTGAAAACACCCTCAGAAGCAGATGCCTGCTCAGCAGCTCCGGACCCATCTGAGGGGGTTAGTTTCCGTAGGCCCAATACCTTGAGTTTCCAGAGGCCTAAACATTTCCACATGGGAGTCGGAGGCGGCCTGTGGCTCTGAGGTAGTGGGTGTCAGGGGCTGCGTAAGCGCCTCACTGAGAACTGGTGAACCAGAGACTGGCCTAGAAGAGGCTTCACCATCAGTTTTGGGCCTTGGATGCCTGTCCTTATCCTTGTCTCTGTGTTTTTTGTGTATTCCGGTGGTCGGTTGTTCCGACGGCATGGTATAATTGAACCTTCGGCCAAAGTAATGGCGAGCAAAGTCAAAAAGACGTTTAATAGTGCGCTTGTTAAATCTAGCACAAAACCGACAACTAGTGACGTCGTGGTCTGGGCCTAGGCTTGGAATACAGTAAGAATGAAAATCCTTATGAGGTATTTGCTTCCCACAAGAAATACAATTAACTTTTACTGACGTCGGTCTGAGGCAAGAAAAAGTTTCCTCAACAGGGTACTTACCTTTACTGAAGACTTCGGTTCTGAAATTCGAATTGAAAATCTCAGGAGTCGGCCGACCGGCACTTGCGAACTGCTTTTGCTTTGGGCACCACGCGGCAAGAAAGACAGAAGAAAATGGCGTCGGCTGCATCTTGTATACCCCTGGCGCACTGACGTCAGGGAAGAAGCGTCAGCAACCGATGCCGGACCAAGACTTTGGAACTCTGGCCAACTGTGGGACCGCCTGATGGCAGGATAACTCAAGTGTAATGACTGCAGCAGTGAAACACGATGAACATCTATTTTTGTCCTTAACAGTCTATGTATAAAATGTTTAATGACAAACTGCATGTCATATTGTAAAGCAGTTTTGTGTAGTAAAAGGTGTTCATGGAAATGACTGCAGTGGGTATAAGAACCATGTAGCTTAGGCTACTGCAACAGAGATCTATGTTCAAACATCAGTAAAATCATTGCAATAGAAGGATTACAAATAGAAATAATACATCTTTTTTATCACTATTCTTTCAAAAAAAAAAAGCCAAACCCAAATAAATATTAAAATTTAAAAATGCTTTTATGACATGATGGCTCTACCCCCTCACCCCCAAAAATTATGTATACTAACTCAATGACTGCATAACTGTGTAGCAAAGAAAAACACAGTGAATTATGTAATTCAGCCAACTCTACCACATACACAAGCACAAAAAGATTAAAGAAACTTATGACAAAACAAAACATTAATTTATGCACATATAAATCTATATATGTATATAAACTTGTATGTGTAGGTGCATATAGATTAAGGTACTGTCAGCACTGCAGCTTATTTGCAGTTATAAAATACTAAATGTTTTTATTTTCTAAAAGGTTTCCCCAATGTCTACTTGGAACTCAGCTACTCAAAATATATCTGGGCGACCCTTACTATTTTAACCCATTCTAAGTACAGACATCACATAAACATCACTACTCAAAGGCAAACACACTTTCTGCAAACACGCACCACCTAAAAATACAACCAAATATTCTGGAGCTCTCCATCACCTTACTTTACTATTCTCACACCAAGGTCATTCCAAATCAATGAAAGAGTATGCTGCATGGAAAATAATAAACCATGACTTGTCTTTGTGACACTCAGTCTCACAGAAAGAACCATGTGTTAAAATGTTACCGTATAGTCACTGCTACAACATTCAATAAAATGTATCAACAAGTATCCATATTCTATGCAATACACCCAACAGAATAATCTCTAGCACCTGGGGGGAACCCTTCTGAAAGGTTTAAATATTCAGAGCCTCCATCAGTAATATTTTAAACTTGTCTGGATCCTTCACCTCAAGAATCATTTTGAACACCTCCATTACAGTTTTACAGTATTTGGTTATTTTTTTCATAAGCCACATACATTTTATAAGCCATTATTCACTGCTAAAATAAACAAGGTTCCTGTCACTAGCTTAATAAACAGAAAATAGTTCCAAAATCCACTTCTCAATATGCATCAGTTTGGCTAACAACCAAACTCTTTTGAATAAAGTGCATTGTTGCTAAGCATCCTCTAAATTATCTGCCAGTTAGTGCAGAGGATTTAGGTTACAAGCTATTAACAAGTTGCTTTCCAGTAATCTATGGTTTGAATACCTCAGCTTCAATTTGCCTACCGTTTGTACCTGAGCAAGTCACTTAACTAAACAGTTCTCACAGGACACCCCCTGTAAAGGTACATTTGTGTCCAGTGGGAGCCCCTGGTCAAAATAAATAAAACATATAAATGAAAAATAAGCATTTTCCTTTTTTTTATTTTTATAGCAATACTGAGTAGCCCTTTTTACCCTCAAAATGTATGGATTGTAATATAACTCTTCCAGTCATTTATTGTTTATGGTTTCAGTACTATAATGTGTCACTATTTACTTATTTACATTTGATTACTAGGAAAGTCTGACTGGGCAGGAGCCCATTTCAGTGGAGACCCAGCGAGAAAAGCTACAAAGTATAACAAAACATTTTAATACAATAATTTAACATTTTTAAAAATAATACAAAAAACAACTTATAATTTAGATGATTATACAGAATTAGACATAATATGAAAACATTGATGAATACAGACAAACTGTATGACAATGATTTAATATTTAGAGAATTTTTTAGCCAGTTTATCCAGAAAGTAAAGGTAAGTTAGTATGATACAGACATGAACTGCAATATGAAGCGAGGGAAAAGCAGGTTTATGTTACATTTATCAAGAAAGTCAGTGGAGTGAAATTGATGCACGTAATAAAGTGAGTGATGAAGGGAGGGTAAACAGGTACAAGGTATAAATATGTATTTGTCCAGTCTACCAAAGTATACCATTGCTTTTAGGTATGCTGCATGTCACCTGCACACTCCTTGTCTAGGGTAAGGCATAAAGGTGACGTTCAGGAGTACCATCCTCAGAACTGTTTGCCCTGGTAGGAACGGATGACAAAGGAGAACCTGCACATCCAGGAAGGAAAAAAGACCAGGGGGATGGAGGGAGTGAATACTGCAGCGGTGAAGGTAAGGATAGCTACCGTTATAGTAAGATTTTACACAATTGTACTATGTCCTTACCTTCACTGCTGCAGTATTCCATTACTGCTGCAGTATTCCTTAACAAAGGGAAGAGTGCCAAAACTTGGGAGGAGGAAGCAGGAGAACACTCTAAGAAGCCATGAAGAATGGCATCAGCAAAACCAGCTCTAGCTCAGGAGATACCATCCAACTGGTAATGTTTGATAAAGGTATGCATAAAAGTCCAGGTAGCAGCTTCAAGAACAGAATGAGTGTCTAAGCCTTTGAAAAACGCACTAGAAGAAGTCACAGCTCTAGTGGAATGAGCCTTTACAGAAGAAATTAGGCTCTCATCATGAAAAGTGTAACAAAATGAAATAGCCATTGAAATCCAAGAGGAAACAGTTTGCTTGGAAACAGCCAAACCTAAAGACCTAGGATGAAAGGAAACAAATAACTCGTCAGATTTTCTTGTAGCTTTAGTTTTATCCAAATACAGTCTAAGCTGTCTTTGCACATGTAAGGTATGCAGCACCACCTCACTGTCAAGATTGTGGAGAGGGGAAAAAAGTAGAAAATTAATAGACTAAGTGACAACTCATTAGCCACCTTGGGCATGAAAGAAGGATTAATACACCCTGTCCTCATGAAATATCAAAAAAGGCAGACAAACCTTAAGGACTTGCAACTCAAAACACCTGTCTAGCAGAAGTAAGAGCTAACAAAAGAAATGCCTTCCAAGAACAATGTTGCAAGGAAGCTGAAACAGGCTAAAAAGGAGCCTCAGTCAATTTTTCCAGAATGAAATGAAGATCCCAGGGAGGAAAAAAAGGCTTCCTGGGAGGTCTAATATTAAGGACATCTTTAAGAAATTGCTTAGCCTCAAACTTAGAAGCCAAAGGGGAAGTTAAAGGCAGACAAGCAGAAAAAGCTGATAAGTGGGCCTTAATAGACGAATAGGCCAAACCAGCATTGAGCAACTCACACAAATAAGACAGAACCAAAGGAACATCCACAGAAAGTGGGTCTCAGTCACGAGAAAGATATCAAATAGAAAACCTCTTCCATTTAGTCAAGTAGGATTTACTAGTAGTAAGTTTCCTGGCTTCCTGCAGGACCTGCAGCACGTCCTCAGAAAAAAAGTTGTCTATGAGGGATCAAAACCTTATCACCCACAGTGTCAGTTGAAGCATGGACAGGTGGGAATGGATGAGAGACCCCTTGTCTTCATAGGTTCATAGATTAGTACTAAGCTAACTGCCCCTGTGGGCCATTTTAAGCTTAGCCAATTATCCCTTGTGAGACTCAAACCCTGCACCTTGTGTTTGTAAGGCAAACACCTTAACCATTAGGCCACCCTCCCAACCCTACATCCCAACATCTTGTGTAAGGAGATCCATCTTGAGAGGTAACTTGTGAGGATTGCCCTTGACTAGATGAAGAAGTAGAGGGAGCCAGTGCTGTTGTGGCCAAAAGGGAGTCACCAACAAGATTCTGGGTGCATCCTGTTGAATCTTGAACAGGACTCTCGGAATGAGAGGAAGGGGAGGGAATGCATAAAGAAACATCCCCTTCCAAAAAATGAGAGGGGGTCCACCTTCCACACCAGAGGACCTGGGACTCTGGCACAAAACAGAGGAAGTTGTCTGTTCAGAGGGGACATGAACAATTTTGAGTCCTAAAACACCATTCATGTTTGGTATTCCCATTATACATAAGGACTTAACAAATCCACCTATGAGACCCCTTATTGATGGTAGAAGGTCTATTACCTACCCTTGTGCCAAGGAGGTAGATACGATCTTACAGAAGTATTTGAAATCTGACTCAAGTGTGCAAGGACTCTTTGACTTTCTTGCAGAAAATAAACAATATGGACTTTGACATCGAGAATAATAATTTAACGATCGATGTCAAAGATCTTTATACTTCTAGTCCCCACCTTGAAGCAGTTGAATGGGTGAGTTCATTGTTAAAAAACAAAGGGGCACCAGTGACGGAGATTCATCTAATTGAGGAACTAACAGATATAATTATAACTAACTACTTATTTTTGATAAAGAGTTTTTCTTACAAAAGAGGGGAGTTGCTATGGGTTCGCCATGTGGTGCCAGTTTGGCCAATTTAGCTATGGCATACTGGAAAAGGAAGTTTGTGTTCAATAACCCTTTACACATGACGAACCTCGTTTATTATACCCGTTTCTTGGACGACATTTTCACTGTATTTAGAGGGAACCAGTCCCAGGCTCAATCACTTGTTAATTATTTAAATCATACTACCCACTTTTTGAAATTTACATCCAACTTCAACATCAAGTCAATTGACTATTTAGATATTAGTTTGACTAAGGACGAGGTGAACAAGAGATTAGTGTCAAGAATATACAGGAAAAAAAACATATAGCAACTCTTTCCTCCATTTCACTAGTAGTCACCCCTTCGCACAAAAACGCTCTATCGTCAAGGGTCATTTGATTAGAGTGGCCAAAATGGTTTCTTTAGACATTGACTTTACCAATGAGTGTAACTCACTTAGTAATATGCTTGAACAGCGAGGTTACCTTGTTGTGTTGATTTAATCAATTCGCTAGCAGATGAAGTTCAATATAAAAGGAACCAAGGGGCAATTAAACCTATACTTAGTGCTCATATTGTTAGCTCATGGTTTACCAGTCCATCTAATATCATCTTGAACTATAGTTTGGACCAACAGTCTGATACAAGGATGACAACCCAACGTCTAACTATAGAATTACCCCGGGATTCATGAAGCTCGGCGCAAGGCTGGTGTAAGGCCTGCGCCGGCGGTGCAGTGAATATTCGGCGTAGTAGCGCCATATGCATAGTAATGAGTGCGCGCCACAACCACAAACACGCGAGTAGTGTACGTGAGCGAGCCCAAGTAGGATGCATCCAGAGGCGTGGCTAAGCCGGCAGGCGATGAGCAACCTAAAGTGCTGACTGCCACGGTCCGTCCATAATAGTAATGGCACCAGCCAGGGCCCGTGCAGAATGAAACGCACGTAGAGTATGCAACATTGTACCCGTCCCAACAAAACGGAGAAGCAAACACAACCCACGAAGCCCTAAGTGTACCCATCCAAGGAACAAAGGATACGCGTAACACCGTGTTCGTCCCGCAATGCACCGTCAGTGGGCATACCCAGAGAAGGTGTACCGCAGCATGTCAGCGCGCCGCACCGACATAGGAGTAACGCCTAAGGTTACCACCTGTCCCACTTTGCGAGGGGCAGTTCCTCTGTGGGCAGTTGTGTCCCGATAAAAAATATTAAAAACGGCAAATGTGCCAAGAATGTAGGACATAATTATATCCCGTATTTTATGTAATGGTTGCATGAAATGGTTATTTCCGTAACTAAAATACCTAAATGTCACAAGAAACAGAATAAGCAACCAAACTGCTACAACAATAAGCTTTTATTTAGGCAAACAAGTGAAGTTCTATGCTATGTAGTGACCGTGGGTATGTGTCGGCCTGTAAAATCTGACGTGAGTCCCGAAAATGTCCCACCTTGGCCATTGGAAAAGGTGGCAACCCCAGTAGCGACATGGGCATGGTCACCAGGGTTACCAGCTGTCCCAATTTGCTATGGACAGTCCCTCATTGGACAGTTGTGTCCCGGCAAAAATCGAAAAATGGCAAATGACCTGAGATTTCCGGGCAAAAATATTCCCTCAATATACCTGTAATAGTAGCATAAAACATATATTTTGTATATGAAACACATACATGGCATAAGAAACCGAATAAGGAACCCAAATTCTACCCGAATAAGCGTATATTATTGCAAAAAAGTGAAGTTCTGTCAACTCTTACTTGCTGTGGGTATGTGTTGTCCTGCAAAATCCGATGTTTCCACAAAAGATGTCCCACTAGGGGCATTGGAAAAGGTGGCAACCATAATGGTCACAAGCAGTAGTGAGAGTACATAGCCGGGTAGCTGTGTCGACATAACAGGAAGGAATCAAGATGCCCTAAACACAGGCAAACATGTGCATAGCAACATGTCCCACACCCTGCAACGTGTTTGTCGCATACACAGGAGGGCGTATGTCTAAGCGTAATATCCAGAAGCAGAACCCATGCATGCAAATGTAATACACAATAGCCCCATTGTAGCATGTAAGTCCCACCCATGTACGCCTGTGCACCCAAACCAGCTAGCAGCCTTGTGCAGCTACACACCTACACACAATGGGCATACCTGAAATGTGGTAAGAAGTATTGTTTCAGGCAGTGCCACGCGGGCAAATGTGTACCCCACATGTCACCAACCCACCTCAGGTACAGATATGGAAATGGCTGCATGTGAATGTGTCTGCAGAATGTGTACATCCCGCATGTGGCATGTACCCGTCCAAACCCTATAGGTTTGCACACGCCACGGTGCACATAACTGTACACATGTGGACAAGTCGGGATGTTGAACCACCGCACCGATGATTAGCTATGCAGACAAGTCAAACACATATAGCGGAACATGTGCCTACCAAACAGGACGTCCTCACAGGGTGCCACAGGCACAGAAGGGGAAGGTGGGACATCACATGTGGAGAGTAGCGTTGCTGGACGGCCAAACACCCACGGTCAAGGTAAAGGACGGAACAGCATGCATATGGCCGGATGGATGTTGTTAGAAAAATATATATAGAAACACATATGAAGTGCCAGTTTAGAAGCAAAATACTATATAATGCATTGAATTGTACTGTACAATATGGCAGTAGAAATTATCATGCATGTAATTGGTGAAGCTTAGCTGCAGTGTGATCGAACTCTGACCCTGGCAGTAACCAGTTCAGCAGGCTTATGTCTCTCAGCATTAATTATCTGCTGGGTTACAGAAAAATAAATGTATGTACATGTATAACATCCTCCCTTCCACTGAGGAGTATGGCCTTGTGAGCTCTATCGAAGATAGAGTACAACTCCTTACCAGAGAGACAAAGGAACGTATTAAGAAATGAACTGACTATTGTATCGGAACAGTCCAGGGTCCTTGAAACAGCAACAATTACAGAAGGACACTGTAATTGACCAGGTGCCTTGCAAGGCTGTGTTATTCTCATGGGAAAACATTTTTAAAGCATTACCTCAGCACCCTCGTATGACTAGAATATTGCGGACCATAGTGATGGAAATGCCCTGTGACTGACCACGTCAGTAAGGTGGGCAAAAGCTGATTGTAAACACTATATAAAGAAATTGCTTACTGTATAGAGTCAGACAAAACTCTCATACTTGGACTGTATAGTTTTTTGCCTGCCTGTGTACACTACTAAAACGTTGTGAACCCGAGCTTCCTGTGTTATTGACTGTCACTTAGAAAAGCCTACTGATTTCTACAGTCTGGTTTTAACAACTTATTTGACATTGTGGTCCTTCTTAGCCAGAATTCCCTTGGTAAGCTACAGGTCAGAGTGCATGGGTGGTTAGACATCTGCGCAGGAGAATTTGCCTAAATGGTTCTTCTTGAGTGAAAAGACCTCCGACTGAATTGTTGTGTGTAAAGAGGCTGTCCACTGTCTGATCTGTGGCTGAAAAGCGGAAAACTGGATCCCAAGAAGAAAACGTGCAGTCATAAACAGGAGGCTCAGGTAAGGAGAGTTTGCCTCTTTGTCTCTATTGTAGATCAGGGACCAGGCTACATTGTGTTTCTGTTAACAGTTGTGATAGCAGGTCGAAGACCAATCCAAGTAGTTTTAAATTTGGACATAGATCAGGGGAACACAGAGTAGAGTAAATAGTCATCGTAGACACTACAGTGGATACAGGGAAGGAGATACCACGTGGTACGAGAGAAGGGTTACGTAACAGTCGTGTAGAAGACATGGGAGATTAGTGCACTAAGAGATCGTGAGATCCGCGTTTGACGGGTGATGTGAAGTATATGCAATTGCAGAGAGCACATAATGTGAGATATTCTGCAAAATGGGGTAATAAATATGACATTGATGGTATATTAGACAAAATATCGTTAGTGAAACATTGGAATCACTTAAAATGTGACACAGATGTTCTAGGGTAACCACCTGTCCCACTTTGCGAGGGACAGTCCCTCTTTGGCCAGTTGTGTCCTGCAAACAAACTGAACAAATGGCAAATGTCCTGATATCTTAGGACAAAAATATTTCCTATATCTTCTGTAATGGTAGCATAAAACAGTTATTTTGTATCTGAAACACCAAAATATCATAATAAACAGAATAAGCAACTCAAATGCTACAAGAATAGGTTGCTATTCTGGCAAAAAGTGAATTGCTGTCCTTTGTACTGGGCGTGGGTATGTTTGGCCCTGCAAAATCCGACGTTCCTAACACTAATGTCCCACTTTGTGCATTTGAAAAGGTGGCAACCCTAACATGTGCAGGCTAAAAAAACAGCGACAATTGGGTATCCCTCAAGCACATAGGTGGACTGAGGTAGTGAACCGAAGGGAACAGAACACAAAAAATGCGAAAGCATCATACGTAGACAAAGAAGATAATAATACAGTAGTAGCGACAGCCCAACCCCCCTCTACCACCTCCGATACCACATCCAGGATATTAAGCGGGAGGGCAGGCTAGTCCCCCCCACATTATCCTGTGGCAACAGAGGTATCACAACGACCAATTGTAAGAGAAGCTATTGAAACCACATCCCGAACTCGTAAAATACCTAGGGACACTCAAGTAAGAAGAGAGTCACTAGAACAGAGTGAGGATATCTGTCAATTAATTGAAGTACCGAACCCTCAGGCAGGACAGGAAGGCCAGGACCCAACTCCCTTAGTGTATAGACCGTGGACACCAGAAGATATCTGGAAAGTCACAGAGGGAATTCCCCATCCACAAAGTAATCACTATTCACCATGCAATACCCCTGTATCTTCTGACAGAAAAGCAAAGGGGGAATGGCGGATGGTACAGGATTTACAAGCTGTAAATCATAATACCTAGGGTACCGGTGGTGCCAGACCCACACACTATATTGAATGCTATGAACCCGCCACAGAAGTATCTTACCGTGGTACATATAAGCTATGCTTCCTTTTCAATACCTATACATCCAGATAGTCCGTATTGTTTTGCATTTACATTCAGGGTAACAGATACAGCCATACCCGGCTATCGCAGGGATACTGTGAAAAGTCCAACGATATTCGCACAGGAGATGGCTAGCAACATTCTGGTGTTTACTCCACCCGGGGCCAGTCAAGTTCTACTTTATGTGGAAGATATCCTGCTTGCGGCCCCTACCCAGCAGCAATGTAGGGAAGATACAATAGCATTATTGAAATATTCAGCAGAACAGGGACATAAATTAAGCAAGCATAAATTGCAACTACGGAGAATACAGGTCAAGTACCTGGGATATGTGGTATCCAAGGAGGGTAGAACATTAGATGACGATAGGAAGGCAGCAATTTCACAAGCACCCAAGCCAACTACCAAGAAGGGAATGATGTCCTTCCTGGGCTGACTAACTTTTGTCGAAGCTGGTTACCAAACAATGCTTTGGAATCTGCTCTATTGTCTGCTTTAATCTTTAATACACCTATGGCAGCACAAGATATACTACACTGGAGTCCAGTAGCAGAAAAGTACAGTTTTGTACCTACCATAAATGTAGATGTCCGAACTGGATAGCATCTGCAGTCATAACAAATGGGTTGTCCTGTCGTCAGGCAGCCCTTCGGTCGGCCGGATTCCAAAGTCTGGGTCCGGCTTCGGCTGATGTCGCACTTCACCCGACGTCATCTCTGCTGGTCTTCGGGTATAAAGGCATCAGCCAACGCCATTTTCCTCAGTGTTTCTTGCCCCAGATGCCAATTGCCCTCTTGGAAAGCTAAATTTTGGATAGATGCCAATGTTTCCAATATAGTAGAAGGCAAACACAAGAAATAAACATGTATGTACATATATACAAACAAATACACCATAAGAGACCCCCCCCCCCAGCTAGCTATTAGGAGGGTAAATACCCTAGGAGTATCACAGAGGGGAAGGAGGGAGGGTAATCCTGACTGCAGATGCTATCCAGTTCGGACATCTACATTTATGGTAGGTACAAAACTGTACTATGTCCTTCATGGATGCATCTGCAGTCATAACAAATGGGTAGAATACCATAGCCAAACTAGGGGAGGAGGAATAAAAGTTATGGTGTAGTCAGGATCCCTTGCAGTACAGCAGTGGCAAACCCTGCTCGGGATCTAGAATATAGAGGTAAATTATAATGCTTGGCAAATGTATGCACGGAGGTCCAAGTAGCCGCCTCAATAATGTCCTTGGTTGCCACTCCTCTTAAGAAAGCTGTGGTAGTGGCTGTAGCCCTTGTTGAGTGAGGTCTTATGTTCTGTGGAATTGGTTTTCCATGGTAGGAGTAACAGAATCTTATGCAATTTCCTATCCATTTGGAGATTGTCTGTTTGGAAATTGCTTTTCCTTCCCTTCCTGTTGCATAGGCTACAAAGAGCTGGTCAGTTTTTCTGTTACCTTTGGTTCTGTCCAGGTAGTAGCGTAACTGTCTATGTACATCCAAGGTATGCATTATTCTTTCACCTCTGTTTTGTGGGTTTGGAAAGAAGGTAGGTAGGTGGATTGCCTGGTTTAAAGACACTCTGGATACCACCTTAGGCATAAATGTAGGGTTAGTTCTCATGGACACCCTGTCTTGATGGAAGATTAGGAAGGGTTGCACTGCCATTAAGGCCTGTAGTTCTGAAACCCTCCTTGCTGAAGTAATAGCCAGTAGGAAAGCAGTTTTCCATGACAGGTGTTGTAGATCTGCTGTTGCTGCTGGTTCAAACGGAGGGAGTGTCAACTTTTCTAGTACAAAATTCAAGTCCCATGCTGGTAATGGTGGTTTCCTAGGAGGTTTTACATTCTTGTTCCCTCTGAGGAACTGCTTGAGTAGAGGATGTGAATAGACAGGAGGATCAAAGCTGTATTCTGCTGAAATAGCTGATGCATGTATCTTGATGGAGGAATACGACAGGCCTGTATGTAGAAGCTCTGCCAAGTACTCCAGAATGTTAGCAATATCTATGTGCGACACATCTTTTCCTCTTTCAGTACTCCAAATGACGAACCTTTTCCATTTTCCTGCATAGTTCCTTCTTGTTGAAGGTCTGCGGGCTTCAAGGATAATGTCTTTAACCCTTTGTGAAAGGTCTGGGTTAGTTACTGCTATGTGATGTTCCAGGCAGTCAGTTGCAAGGTTTTTAGGTTTGGATGTATGATGTTGTAGTTGTTCTGAGTTAACATCAGAGGCATTAGGGGTATTGACCAAATTTTCTCCCGAGACATGCTCCTCAGCAATGGGTACCAGTGTTGTCTTGGCCAGTTCGGAGCTATAAGAATTATCCTTGGACGTTCCTCTTTGATTTTCAGTAGTACCTTGTGCATCAAGGGAAGAGGTGGAAATGCATATGCTGTCAGGCCTTTCCAGCTGAAGGATAGAGAGTCCACCTTCCATGCAAGTGGGTGGAATGTCCTTGTGCAGAATTTCTTGAGCTGGTGATTTTGTGGGGAAGCAAATAGATCTATTTGTGGCATTCCCCATTTCTTTGTGATGGCCTTGAAGATGTCCGGGTGTAGCATCCATTCATGAGCATCTGAGGTGGTTCTGCTTAAAATGTCTGCTAGGGTGTTCTCTTTTCCCGGTACAAATATTGCCTGTAACCGGATGTTGTAGCTGAGAGCCAGATTCCAAAGGTCCAAAGTCATTCTGCATAGGGGGTAAGAATGAGTGCCTCCCTGTTTGTTGATGTACCAGATGACTGTGGTGTTGTCTGTCCTTATCAAATGGCCTTCTTTGAGGAATGGTCTGAATTTTTGGATTGCCAGTTTTACTGCCAGCATTTCTCTTTGGTTTATGTGCAGATGCAGCTGGTCCTGAGTCCACAGTCCTTGCACGCATTTGTCCAGCATGTGTGCCCCCCATCCTAGGTCTGAGGCGTCCGTTGTGATGGTTTGGTTTGCTTGAAAGTTGTGGAAGGGCAAGCCTGGGTTTGACTGGCATGCCCGCGCCCACCATAGGAACTCCTGTTTTAAGCATGGGATTAGTGGTATTTCTGTTTCTAAGCTGTGCCTGTGTTGAGACCATAAATTCTTTAGGTACCACTGTAGTTTTCTCATATGCAGTCTGGCATGTGGGACCAAGATTATGCATGATGCCATGAAGCCCAAGGCCTGCAGAACTTTCCTTGCTGTTAGTTTGTTCTGCTTTGTTAATGCCAAGAAGTAAAGAGGGAGCTCTTTTTGTTTTTCTGCAGTTAGGAATGCCATCTGTTTGACTGTGTCCAATTCCGCTTCAAGAAAGTTCTTGTCTGGGATGGTATCAGCCTTGACTTTTGTAAATTGACTGTGTATCCCAGGGCTTGTAGCAAGTAAATGACCCTTTGCAAATCTGTTGTCAGCTTGCTTTTGTTGTCCGCTTGTAACAGGCAGTCGTCCAGGTATGGATAAATTTGGATTCCCTGTACTCTGCAGTGAGCGATTACCGATGCCAGGCATTTTGTGAATACTCTGGGCGCAGTAGATAAGCCAAAGGGCAATGCTGAGAATTGATAATGCTCTGATCCTGCAAGGAATCTGAGGTATCTTCTGCAATTTGGTCGAATGGGGACGTGCAGGTATGCCTCCTTGAGATCTAGAGTTACCAGCCAACACTCCTTGCCCAGCATGGGAAGAAGTTGCTGTAGGGTCAGCATTTTGAATTTTGGGACAATGATGTATGTGTTTAAGATGGACAGGTCGAGAATAGGTCTCCAGCTTTTCTCTTTTCTTGGTACTAGGAAGAGTCTGGAGTAGAATCCTTTGCCCCGTTCTGTTTTTGGAACTCTTTCCACAGCTCTCATCTTTATTAATTCCACTATCTGGTGAAGGGCTTCTAGTTTTTGATTTGGGGGCAGGTTTGGCATTCCTCTTTTTACTGGTAAAGTGTGGAAGTGGAACCGGTAGCCTTGGTCTATGGTTTGCAAAATCCACTTGTCTTTTGTGATATAGTGCCAATTTTTCGAGAATAAGGCTAACTTTCCGCCTAATGGTGCTGCTATTTGCTCCCTGGTAGGCGGAATCAGAGCCAAGTCACTGTGATTGTCCTGTTGCAGTGGCAGTGGTTGTGTCTGTGCCTCGGTTATTGCCTTGCCACTGTCGTCCTCTGTAGGCACCTCCTCTGGATTGATTTCTGCCCCTAGAGCGTCTGTTCCTGCCCCTTTGTGATCTTGTGGAGTCAGGAAAGGACCAATTTTTGGCAGGCCAGTTCCTGCTAAACCTTGGTGGCTGAACCTGTAGGAAATCTTTAACTGTTTGCACAGATTTTGCCTTCTCTTCCATTTTCTTCATTACCTGCTGAGCAGGTTCCCCAAATAGACTGGCCTTATCCATAGGAGCATCCAATAGCTTAGCTTTAACATGATCCGTAAGACCTGTTCTTTCAACCATGCATGCCTTCTTATCACTGTGCCAGTCATGGCTGATCTAAATGAAGCCTCCAGTGCATCATAGCCACATTTTAAAGAATGGTTACTAACCTGTTGGATGTTATTTACCATTTCTAATACATATTTCTTATCTAAAGATTCATCAGAGGACAGTTTTTTAGTTAACTGATCAAGCATAAACTCTTGGTATTGGATCATGTGAAACTGACAGTTTAAAGCTCTAGCTGAGAGAGTAGCAGAGGTGTAGACTTTTTCCCCATCTCTCTAAGGACCTGGATTCCCTTTCAGCGGAATAGGGTTTTTGCTGTGGTCGAGGCTACTGCCTTAGGCCCCTGGGATATAGTTTGGGTCTGCAAGTGGGGCCTTGTATAGGTGGTGATGAGTGTCTGGCACCCTGTAAAATCTATCTGGTTTGACAGGGGCTGGAGGTAAAGAATCAGGTGCAGTACAGACATCATTAAATGCATCGTCCACAACAGACAGGACAGGAGGTATAGCTAAGGGCCTATGTTGTGGTAAGTGTAGAAAAGTCCTAAGCCTTTTCTTGAATCTGAGAAATCTTGTCCCTGCCATTGGAATTGTTCTCTCATGGCATGTAAGGTTTCCCCAAAGGAGAATTCCTCTGGTGGAGAGGCAGCTGGAATGGATTCTTCAGCATCTGAATCTTCATAATTGGAAAAAGGAGCCTCTGGCTGGTCTGTAATGTCTGAGTCATCCGCAGAATCATCAGAGGACACAGGCTCGGGGGGCTCTGTTCTAGGTCTCTTTTCTGGGGGCTGAGAAGCCCTGTCTGGGTGAGATTGGGATCCCCTAATTAAGGATATTAAATCTTCTGCCAGAGTAAGCATTTGTGAACTAGAAGTGGGCCTGAGAGAGGGTGGTTTAACAGGCACTGATTTAGCTGATTTTGCTGCTTTAGCCCTGGCAAAGGCTTTAATAGACATGGCTGCAGGAGGCCTAGCAGCACCACGTGCTGGGGTAGAGATATCCAAAGGGATGGTGTCTGATAAATCAGTAGGAACCACAGTTGTAGGTAAAATTTCTGAGGCTGATTCAGGTAAGGTAGCAGGAGCCTCAGTAGTAGTCATGGATTCGGCTGAGGATTGACCAGTTTTATCGGTTTCGGCTGAAACCGAGACACTCGCGGCTTGCTTAACCGTGGTTTCGGCCGAAACCGCGGACCGCGAGTGTCGGTCTTTTCTTGCGTTTTTAACAATTTGGGTAGTCGGAGGATCCGGCGGCATAATGTACGCAAAATCTGAGCCGAAAACTGTTCAGCAAACTCCGACCGCGCTAAGCGTTCGTCGGTTGAAGGAAGCACAGGCCGAACAGGCTGCTACGTCGTGGTCTGGGCCTAAGCAAGGCAAACAGTAAGAGTGGAAATCTTTATGAGGTATTTGTTTCCCACAAGTTAAACAGTTATTGACTTTTTCTGACATCGGCTGAGGCAAGAAAGAGTCCCCAACGGGGTACTTAGCTTTTTAGAAGTCTTCGAAATAGTATTCGGTAGTAGTAATCTCTGGATCTGACCGACCGGCACTTGCGAACAGCTTCTGCTTCGGGCGCCACGCGGCAAGAAAGACACTGAGGAAAATGGCGTCGGCTGATGCCTTTATACCCGAAGACCAGCAGAGATGACATCGGGTAAAGTGCGACATCAGCCGAAGCCGGACCCAGACTTTGGAATCCGGCCGACCGAAGGGCTGCCTGACGACAGGACAACCCATTTGTTATGACTGCAGATGCATCCATGAAGGACATCAGCTTTCTGCAGACTAAAACGATTGATAGCTTCAACATCTGTTATAGGTCTCCCGAATAATCATAACAGATGTTTTTAGACTGTAGATTGTAAGCAGGGATATATGACTTCAGTCTTGACGCAACAGCATGGAAGTAAGCAACGCCCCATAGCTTACTACTCATCGCAGTTGGACACAGTGGCATGGTCAGTGCCACATTGTGTACAGGCAGTTGTTGCAGCACCCATGGCAGTACAGGCCTCGGCATCAATGTTATTATTCCACCCTCTCACTGTGAGAGTGTCTCATGCAGTTGCGATCATTTTTCTGCAAGAGAAAATAGCATTCCTGACCCGTGCTAGACATCTTTCTTGTTTGACCATACCCCTGAGTCAACCTCATATGGTGATTGAACGTTGTACAAAATTAAACCTATCAACGTCACGTCCGACACCTGTGTATGGCACACCACACAGTTGCCTACAGGAAATGGAGCAAATAACTCTACACAGACAGGATATCACTGATATACCCTTAGATGATGCAGAGGTGACAGTTTATGTGTACGGATCATGTAGAAAGAGTCCTACAGGAAAGAATCAAGTAGGTTATGCAGTAGTTATTGATAATGAGATTGTAGAAGCCCAACCCCTGCAGCATAACGTGTCTGCTCAAGCAGCAGAATTGATAGCTTGAACACGTGCTTGCACTCTAGCGAAAAACAGATGTGTGGACATTTATACCGATAGTCAGTATGCTGTCTCTACAGTGCATGTTTATGTTCAGCAGTGGAAGAATAGGGGAATGATAACATCCACTGGTAAACCGATTAATCATGCGCAATTGATCTTGGATTCAATTAGATTCCATTCCGTTACCCACTAAAGTAGCTAATTGTAAATGTGCAGCTCATACAAAGCAACAGGATAACATTAGGAAAGGTAAGGCACGAGCTGATGCAGCTGCAAAACAAGCAGCCTCACAGTCGGAAAGTGTCTTTTTGAATGAGGAATGACAATCCTCAGACATTCTAGATGTAGAAATGTTAGAAACAATGCACACATCAACTACGAAAGCAGAAAAGCAGACGTGGGTATGACGAGGAGCAATCCTTGAAGACGGACTGTACATATCCGCAGTGAGAAAGCCAATATTAACGTCTAATGTATTCAGATATGCGGCTTTGTTGAGCCATGGGTAGAGCCATGTCTCAACAGGGGGGATGGTACAGTTGGTTAACAGAATATTCCTAACATACGGAATTAGGAACCACATACAAACATCATGAGCAGCGTGTCACATTTGCAGTAGATATCATGCACAGGGAGCATTTAAACCGAAGGGAGTGGGTTTCCCTACACCACCATAACCGTTCCATACTATTTGTATGGAGTTTATACAGCTGAATAAATGTGAAGGGAAGAAATAATGTTTAGTGATTATAGATATATTATCAAAATGGGTAGAAGCATTCCCAACCAGGAATCCGGATGCAGCAACAGTGGCAAAGGTCCCAGTAAAATAAAGTATCCCTAGATCTGGCATACTGTAAAGAAGCTACAGTGACAATAGAACACATTTTGTGAACCAGACAATCCAGCAACCTGGGGGATTATTTGGGGTTTCCATTAATAATCATTGCATGTACAACCCACAGTCAGCATGACTGGTGGCGAGGTACAATGGGATCCCGAGAAATAAGTTGAGGAGGTTGATGGGTGACACCCAGACGAGTTGGATTTGCTGTCTACCTCTAGCATTGCTGAGCATGACAACAGTTCCAAATGTAAAGGGTTTGACCCCCTTCGAAGTAGTATTTGGAATGGCATATTATGTGCCACAGTGGAAAGCTGTCATGCCTGCAGAGCTGGAGGTCAATGGCTCATTAGCAAGTTACATGAGAGGATTGTTAACCAATAACACTGTTTTGCAGTTAAACTCTTTTACAGATAAAGAGCAAGCGAAGCCGAACGCATAGCTGACTCCAGTATCCTGGGTGTGTTTCACTGTTATCCAAAAAAGTAACTTGCCGAGTCCAACGTGGGAAGGTCCGTACCAGGTACTGTTGGCAACGCCTACTGCAGTAAAGTTTGCGGAAAGGTCGTCCTGGGTTCAACTCACCTTTTTCAAACCGGTAAAGGATATCAAGTCTGATTTACATGTTGTAGCCGATATACCATAGAGACAGAATCACCCGGGCCAGAGTGTATAACAATACAAAGCAACCCCAAATACATTTGGTTTACTGTCCTACTGATCATACACCTATTAACCATGTTTGTGGTGACTTTACATTTGCTGGGACATTTCCTGCATATAACTACACAGATACAAATAGTGATACGTGATGAACTGGCCACAGAGTGGCATCCAAACTTCAACACATACCTAGGCATGACGCGTGTGCATGTACAGACTATGAACATTTCAAATTGCTGTGTTTGTACTGCCATACCTACATCATATGGAGGACTTCCGATGTATGTTGTCCCCTTGGGGATAGATTGAGACTTGTGAATATTTACACTTTGATACAGGTTCTGTGAGATCACAGGACAAAGTGGCACTGTACTTACCTGTTACACAAAAAGGAATTGTTTGTTTTCATAAACATGATACAGTCCAAGTTGGTGGGAGTAATTGTAACATAACTGTGTCTTACAAATGTCATATAACAGCCAAAGATCACAGTACTAGTTGTAGCACCATTCATGATTTGTATTTAAGCTTAATGAGAACAATGTGGAAAGATGTGCAGAAACATCCTGAATTGTATAAACAGTCCTCTGTTATAGACAGGAAAATGTTACATGCAGAGTTAACCCGCATCAGTAGTAAAGTAGAATATTGTTATTTTGTTTGTGGGAAAAAATCATATCAATGGTTACCTGAGAATTGGTCCGGCAGTTGTTTTTTGGGTTATCTGGCTCCAGTCATATGACATACTGCAGAATTGCCTCTGGGTACGAAACGAACTGTAAGAGATATAGCTCGAAGAACTGGGAACTCAGTCGAGAAACCTACTAATCCAGTGGGTGAAATGGAAGCTGTTCTGAAAAATCATTCTTCTGCAAGAGATAAAGGAATATTGACTCATATGGACTTGAGTGACAGTGTTATATCCTGGGCTGGAACAATCCCAGCTTGTGGAGCAGTGAAATCAATCAGGGAACTGAGGAAGTTGTCAAAACCTCTCGGAGGAATGAGCAATGCGACTTTTCGCTCTTGAACTTGTGACTGATGAACTGAATGCAATGAGAACTGTTGTGTCACAAAATGTAATGGCTCACGACTGCACCCTGGCGGCGAGAAGTGGTACGTGCGCGCTTATCAAAGAAGACCGCTGTGTCTAAGTACCACAGAATAAGCACGATATCAACGCCCACCTAGAGGTAATACAGCAGGTATCAGCCATGGCGGAACCAGGCCCAAACCCACTGACGAACTATTTCCAGAAACCATTTGGTGGATGGGGTTCACTCATACTGAATATCTTGATTGCCATTTGTGTTGTTCTGCTCATATTGGGAGCATGTGTCTGTTGCGGGATACTTTGTATGAAAGTCTTAGTCAGGGACTCTGTCGACGTATCTGTAACCGAGACTATGTATCAAGACCTGTAGTGGGATTTGTGAATACCAAATTAAATCCTTTCTGAAATGTACAACAAATGACTTGCCTAGTTAAACGTTCCAGAGAGGAAGAGGCTAGGGAATGAAATAATGTTGTATATGTTTCTGGATAGAATAGAAGCAATCAAAGGAGGGAGAATGTTAGAAAAATATATATTTAAACACATATATGACGTGCTAGTTTAGAAGCAAATAGTGTATAATGCATATTATTCTATTTTACAATATGGCAGTAGAACTTATCATGCATGTAATTGCCTGTAGTGTAGCTGCAGTGTGATCGAACCCTGACCCTGGCAGTAACCAGTGCAGCAGGCGTATGTCATTCAGCATTGGTCATCTGCTGGGTTAGAGAATAATAAATGTATGTACAGGTATATCTTTCATCCTTCCACTGAGGAGGATGGCCTTGTGAGCTTTATCTAAGACAGAGTACAGCTGCTCACCAGAGAGACAAAGGAACCTAGTAGGAAATGAAGTGACGATCGTATCTGAACAGGCTTGGAACCTTGACAGAGCAGAATTTACAGAAGGACATTCTAATTGACTATGTGGCTCGCAAGGCTGTGCTATTCTCATGGGAAAACATTCAATAAGCATTACCTTAGCACTGTTGTAGGAATACAATATTGTGGACTATAGTGATGTAAATGCCCTGTGACTGACCACATCATTAAGGTGGGCAAAAGATGATTGTAAACACAATACTCATACAGCTGTTTCTTGTATAGAGTCAGACAAAACTCTATACTTGTACTGCATAGTTATTTGCCTCCTGGTGCACACTATTAAAACGTTGTGAATCTGAGCTTCCTGTGTTATTGACTGTCATTTTGACAAGACTAATGAGTGTTACAGTTTGATTTAAACAACGTAATTGACAGATGTGTATGTTCTAGCATGGGAATAGGTCAAGCCAACCACCACAATCACCATGTGTACCACATACAAACAGCCAGTAACACGCAGTAGTAGTGCATGAAGGCATACACGACTGTGGGAATAGCACAGGACATATGGCACGTGCCAAGTGCAGATGCATGACACAAAACCCCAGGATGGGGCTCCCTGCAAAGAGGAACATGTGCCAACCACACCTCCCACAGATGTACCGGCAATAAAAACACATGCGAAACACACAGAAACACTACCGTCCAACCCACGACTGCAACGGAAGCTGGTCAAACACCACCATGAAGCATGCACAAACAGGGACATGTGTAATCGTTGCCTTAACACCCCCCCATAGGCCAAAGAAGAATAGAATGGACATATGCATGTAATGTTGTGAAGGATGTGTGGTAGTCCTCAGTATCACAGTGTTAGGGACACAGATACACTGTAATCAACCGTGACGTATGTGCACTGTAGACAGCATACCTGCAAGTAATACAGAGGACAATCACGTGCCACAGAAATATACACATGAGAAAGAGGATAGGGGATAGACAAGTGTAAATGGGACAAACTATGAATATAGGTTTATAGGTCCATAGGTACAGGGTAGGCCATCGACCCAAGTTCAGCCATAACCCTACACCATAGTTAGCATTCCTTTGCCAACCTTCTGGGCCGGAGATAAAATGCTTATGATATTGCTGTACCTCTGTCAAGCAGTGATAATGATGTAATCCCTGGCCTATATCTGCAATCCCCCATCCAATGGACAACATACCCCCGAACAAGGCTAGCAAGGATCTCTGTCTCACATGTACTGTGATGTAGATCCACAGCATTGTGAGTGTCCGGGTGACGTATGTGTCACTGCAACACATCCTATTAATGACAGTGACAAGGTTCATGTCACCTGCCCTTGTGGTTCTGAGGGATGCAGATACAGTAGGTGAAGCATAGACATGACATATGGGTTGACATGGCCTCGTATGTCAGGCACAGGTCAGCACTGAACAACAGGTATGTGACCGAATGGGGCAGGGGTCCTACAAGTGGGGAAGCATTACAGAAATCCATGACACCCTGCATCTGTATGACAATTAACCTATGAGGCCTTCCCAGCTGCTGTAGGTGTCGGGTCAGATGCCCTCCGAATGGGGCAATGTAGTCAATCATAGGTGTAACACGTAATGAGTACAAGGAGACAATGACCTACCCTGATGTAGATGTGAATCCCTGCACAAACAGGTGGGCAATGTAGAAGTCCCACCGAACCACGATAGCAACGTGTGTGTTGAACGAATGGTGACTGACAACCTCTGTCCCCTGATCCCTAGTAATTACCCCTGCGCTCAGTGGACTGCCACCCATATGCTGGACAGGGGTGACCTAGTACTCCTCGACAGGTATGATGTTGCATTACTCTGCATTTAGCTGTGGGACATGTCCCTGACAGCAGATATACATATTTGGGAGGGCCCTTTGAAGGATATCTGTGTCAGATGTCCGTCCCACTATGGCACCTGTTTCGCAGTCATCTACAAACAATGTTGCCCATAACACCCCTGTGTGTGCCTGTACTGTGGAAATGTAGATGTATGAGAGGAGTGGACCCAGGGAAGGGCCCCATGGGACACCGCCTGCGACAGGCAGTAGGTCCGACATGCTGCCAGCAACTATGACCGGACATAGCCAGTTTACAACCCATCCTGTGATGTACGTGTTCACATCCCAGCCAATGGGTTTATCAATGATACCTGAGAGGGGTAACGTGTTGAAGGCCTTTGCCAGGTCGAGGTAGGCTGTATGGACTGCAAGAACCCCATCAATGGCCTCGGTGACTGTCCCGAAAACGTCAACCATGCTTTAAACGCATGAACCGCCCCTGAACAAGCCAAACCGTTTTGGATGCAAAGTATGCAGGTCCCCTATGCCTTCATCTACGAGCCGCAGTATGATCCCTCCCCATGTCTGTGCAGATAGGTCTCCTCATGGTAATGGGACAGTAATAACCAGGGTCAGTGGAGGCATTGGCCCTGTGACGTGGGACTACAGTCGCTGTGCGACACAACCTGGGTACGTTACCTGAGGTGAGGCTACAAAGAAACAGCTGTCCTAACTGTGGGTCTAATTCCTCAATGAGATAGTGGAGTACACAGTCGGGTCACCAGCTGGTCTCATGGATGCTATGTTCACTACCCTGGAGAGAGCATGTCCCACCCGTGTGTCACAGAACATTTGGGGACCACAAACCGCTGGTACAGACATCTCGTCATGTGGGGGGGAGGGTGTGGAGATGTCCTCACCGAACTTGTCAGCCCGTATTTTGGCAATGTGTGTATGTTGAGTAAACTCCACATCATCGTGAACCCAGTCAGAGCATATGTGGGAGTGACCTCCCAGGTGTCTAGCATAGCAAATGAAGGCTGTATGATTGTCAGCCAGGTCCATGTAGATATATCAGTGGAACGTGCCCTGGACCATGTCATGACAGCCTGTAGCTCTACACATATAATGACCAAGGGTGTCATACCTCACAAGGTGTCTGCTCCGCCTTGTAGTAGCCACCTCCTCTCGTTGTACAGCTTGTGTATGGCTGGGGTACACCACACTGGATGCTTGGCATTGGTACAATGAACCATAGTTGGGTAAGGGAATGCCTGATCCATGCAGTCCTGTAGGTACCGGTAGACGGCATATGTGAGTGATGCAGTGGCTGCAGTACTGTTGACCACTGGCTCAGGGTCCTTAAAGGAGACCACAGTAGTGTTCAGAATTGTGAATTCTGCCTCTGAGCAAGCAATGTGTATGGTAACCGGCAACACTCACAGCAACGGATGTCAATAGCAGAAGCCATTGTCCAAATAACATAGATTAACTTCAGCATGACAATATGTATTATCATACATGTATTGACACGTGTCTGCTAATTACACTTGCAAATGGCCGGTAAGACCGGGCTAAAGTTCCCGTGACTGACCTAGTCTGGAGGTGTTGTTCCGACAATAAAGTGGCGATACTTCCTAACCGGGACCTCTGGGGATTAATTAAAGCGGTTGTTAACCTGCAACACTGGATGTACACCATTGGGTTCTGGTCTCGGAAAACATGGTTTCCGTAGCACTACACACTATGGGTAGTCAAGCAGACATCCGCGATTGGTGAACACACAGCAGCAGTCAAACCCACTGGCCACACGGACACAGTCCGACAAGCTCTACACTTTACATATGCACAGTAGTGTCCATTGTAGGACCCCAAAATTTTCCTTTATAGAATTGCCTGCCAGCTTCCGTCATCACCCACGTGAACTCATTGTCGTGACCACGTCACAGCTACACATATGCACCGCAAGCGTGTTCAATGTTGATGATAGCTGTCCATGAAATGCAGCACATATGAACAGAAATACCCAGGGTACCGAGTCCATAGAAGTGCGTCCACATCACAGTCCCGCACACATGAAGGATGTGTAATGGGTAGTGTCGACTGTTGCAGTCAAGGGATCCTGGGTATGTAGAAACTGTGCTCCATGTTGTTTTGCAGGTAATCCTTTGTCCCGCCCCGTGGGAGGGATGTGTGCGTAGCACCTGCCCTACTCCCCACAAATAATGCAAAGCATCCACCGGAGAATGCGAAACGCAGGTGTGAAATGTGTACAGCCCTATACCAGTGTCCAGTAGGCAATTCTCATGGATGGACAAGCGTACGACCAAGAAGGCACCCACAACTGCAAACCCGGGGGAATTACACAGCCGCGGTAAGGCATAACTCAGGAAATATACATAGGGACTACAGTTGACATTCCCCATACAATGTTGGGCCACCGTGCAAATACCGGCGTACACAGCACTCAATCTGGCAGCAACAAAATGGGGAGCACTCGCTACCATACAGCGGAACAGATGGGCGACCTGTGGAACACATAGTAATGGCACACCCACAACGTCAACTAGGATATGTAAACTATGGCGTTCCCACCTATGAAGAAAACATGCTTCAATGAATACATAGGGGATCAACATGTTCTGGTGGTGTTATGTTGAAAATAGAGTGATGGATATGTCCTATTGGGACGTCTGAGGTTTCTTTGAAGCAGTTGCTAACCTGCATCGTTGGATGTACACCATTTGTTCACAGTACTAAATCACCTGGTTACGTAGCACCACGTAGAATGGGTAGTCAAACAGACATCCGCGACTGGGGAACATACATCAGCAGTCAAAAGCACTGGCCAGTTGGACACAGTCCAGCAACATCTAACTTTACATATGCACATTGGTGTCCATTGACGGACCCAAAAATACATTCTCACAGAACCCACTCCAGCCGTCTCCGAACAACACACGATGCTATAGCCGTGACTACGGCACAGTTAGACATATGCACCACCAGCGTGTTTAAGGTTGATGACAAGTGTCCATGAAATGCAGGACATATGAACAGAAATACCCAGATCGACGTGTCCATACATGTGCGTCCACATCCCAGTCCTGCACGCATGAAGGATGTGTAATCGGTACTGTCGAGGGTTGCAGCCATGGGATTTTGGGTATGCAGAAATGGGGCTCTGTGTTGTCTGTCAGATAATCCGTTGTCCCGCCCCGTGGGAGGGATGTGGGTGTAGTACCTGCCTTACTCCCTACTAATAATGCAAAGCATCCACCGGAGAATGCTAAATGCAGGTGTGAAATGTGTACAGCCCTATACCAGTGTCCAGTAGGCAGTTCACATGGATGGACAAGCGTATGAACAAGATGGCACCCATAACTGCAAACCCGGTGGAATTACACTGCCGCAGTAAGGCATTACACAGGTAATACACATAGGGACTACACTTGACATTCCCCATACAAAAAACACAGAGAACCAGATGATAACGTCCAAAGCAAAAATGAGGTACTCTAGAAACGGTCAGTGACCACTCAGAGCCCACCAGGAATTAAATGCAGTCACCATAGTTTATTGAAGCGCCTTTCGTCTGCTTCATAAGCAGACTTCTGCAGAATACATACAATGCAGTTCAACCTACTACATTTAAAACCCTTAATTGGGCAGTAAATTAGATGTGCTAAGTATTAATTAAATGCCTTAAAGGCGAACAAGCTAGAAACTCTACTCGGGTTACAGATTCCACACAGTGAGTAAATCAGACATTGCTTCAAAATGTATATTCTTCAGCGAAAATAAAAATATATGTATAAATATGAAAGAAGAACCAACATAATGTTTTCCAAATGTCTGAGTGTATAAGCTACATATATATGTTCTAGGGATTGTGCCAATATATTAAAAGAACTAGAGACACCTAGTAATATGAATGAACCATAATATATAGAGATAAACCTTATGATTATGACTAATGTAAAATATATCAATGGAATGTAAAGATTCAAAATGTGGTAAAGTAAATATTCATTTAGAAGGTTAGTTGAAGAAAGCAATGCAGACATCCTTGTCAAAATACTAAAACAAGGCCAGCCAGGTGCTCTGCCTCACATGTACTGGGATGTTGTTCCACAGCATAGTGAGTGTCTGGGTGAGGAATCTGTCCCACCAGCACGTTCTATTAATGACAGTGTCAAGGTGTACGTCACCTGCCCTTGTGGTTCTGAGGGATCTAGAATCTTTAGGTGAAGCATAGTCATCAAATCCGGGTTCGACATGGCCTTGTATGCCAGGCACAGGTCACCTCTGGGCAAGTGTTATGCGACTGAATAGAGCTGGAACCCTTTCAGTCGGTCAGCATAACACATATTCCTGAGACCCTGCATCCGTTTGTGGATGAACTGTCGGGGCCTTTCCAACTGCTGCAGGTGTCGGGTCAGATACATTCTGAACGGGGCATTGTACTCAATCATAGGTCTAATGAGTGATGAGTACAAGGGGACAATGACCTCCCCTGATCTAGATGCGAATCCCTTCATGATCAAGTGGGCAATGTAGAAGGTCTACCAAACTACGTTAGCAACGTGTGTGTCGAACAAACGGTTACCGACAACCCGGGTCCCCAGATACCCGGTAACTCCCTCTGTGCTCAGTGGATTGCCACCTATGTGGTAGCTAGGGGTAACCTTGTTCTTCCCGAAGGGTATGACTATGCATTTCCCGGCAATTAGCTGTAGGCCATGTCTCTGGCACCAGTTATCCATAGCTGTGAGGCCCTTCTGAAGGATATCTGTGTCAGATGTGTGTCCGACTATGGCACCCAGTTTGCAGTCATCTGCAAACATTGTCAGCCATAACCCCCCTGTGTTTGCTTGTACTTTGGAGATGTAGATGCGGAAAAATAGTGGACCCAGGACTGAGCCCCATGGGACAACACCTGTGACCAGCTGTGAGTATGAAATGGCGCCAGCAACTATGACTATGTGGGTTCTGTCACTTAGCCAGTTTGCAACCCATCTGGCGAAGTATGTATTTACATTCAAGCTGACGGGTTTATCAATGATACCTGAGGGGGGTATTGTGTCGAAGGCCTTTGCCAGGTCGAGGTAGGCTGTATGGACTGCTATGCCCTCATCAATGGCCTTGGTGACTGATCCTAAAAAGTCAGACACGTTTAAAAGGCATGATCTGCATTTGACCAAGCCAAACTGGGTTGGATCCAAAGTATGCAGGTCCCCTATGTCATTATGTATGAGTTCCATTATGATCCTTCTCCATGGCTTTGCAGATAAGGCTTGTCAAGCTAATGGGATGGTAATTACCAGGGTCAGAGGATGCACCATCCTTGTGAAGTGGGACTACAGTCGCCTTGTGCCACTGCTTGGGTACGTATCCTAAGGTGAGGCTAAGATTAAACAGCTGTCCTAACTGTGGGTTTAATTCCCCATTCAGTTCATGGAGTACACAGCTGGGACACCATCTGGTTCCATGGATGCTGTGTTTACTGCCTTGGAGAGAGCATTTCCCACCTGTGCGTTACAGATGTTCCAGGATCTACAATCCTCTGGTATAGATATCTCTCCATGTGGGGAGTTAGCACCGAACCTGTCAGCAAGTATGTTGGCAATGTGTGTAGGTTCAGTCATCCTCACATCATTCTGAACCCAGTCTGAGCATATCTGGGAGTGTCCTCCCAGGTGTCCAACATAGCTAAAGAAGGCCTTATGATGGTCTGTCGAGTCCTTGTTGATTTCTCTGTTGAATTTCCCCTGGATGCTTTCATGACAGCTTGTAGTTCTTCACATACAATGAGCAAGGGTGTCTTACCTTACAAGTATTCCGCTCTATCTTGTAGTAGCTACCTCCTGTCGTTGTAGACCTTGTTCATGGCTGGGGTCCACCAGACCGGATGCTTGCCTTTGGTACAAAGAGTCTCAGTTTTGTATGGGATTGCCTGATCCATGCAGTCCTGTAGGTGCTGGTGGAAGGCATATGTACGTGATTCTGCGGTTTGAGTAATGTTTACCAGTGGCTCAGGTGCCTGAAGAGAGAGACCACAGTAGTGTTCAGAAGTGTGAATTCGGCTTTTGAGGAAGGCATATGTATGTTAACCGGCACCACCCACAGCATTGTATGACAATAGCAGAAGCTATTGTAGGTTGTCCAAACACACGTGTCCGTACACATGGAACATCATAGCAATAAACCACGCCTGGATGTGGGTAATGCTAGATATACTCACGGCAGACGTGGTGCGTTCCCGAGTCCGACGCTCGAGGGACCACACACATAGCTGGCCTTAGGCATAGACCAACTAGGCAGGCGCCTAGGGCGCCGCTCTACTCGGGGCACCTTTCCAGCCTTTATTTTGTGTAGGTAGACCAGGACGGGGGTAGCGGGTGATGTGGCGGTGGCATCATGGAGTCCTTCTGCCTAGGGCACCACTTGACCTAAGGCCACTCTTACCGTGGGTAACTACAGCAGTACCCACACCCAGACACGGGTCATTGCTAGTATGACATATCATCTATGGAAAGAAACCATATATTCCCAGACATAATGGCACAGCATAATGCCTGTCCGCCGCCGGCCCCC
>NC_056739.1:746833652-746845776 GCF_019279795.1 Protopterus annectens | reverse complement strand
AAGCTTCCTTGACAGCCCTCTGCGATTGACAGGTATTCCTCTAGGCCACTCGGTGTATTACCGCTGGCGCCGTTTGGTGCAATTTTACACCGGCAGGGGTTTTGCGATTCAGTATTATCTGCCTCATTTGCATGGCATTGACTACTAATACATGGTTACGGCGCCAGACACCGCCGCCACTCCTTGGCAACCCTTAGGCTGTGGTTGTGGCTTTCCATTCATACTATGGTGTAGTATTGTGGCTGTGATGCTGATGTGTCTTATACTGCTCTTTTATGACATTGTCATATTACTTCATTGTTCCTCACCTTCCGCGGACATGTCCTGGGGTTCTGCTGTGGTTTTTGCGTACATAACATTTATGTCGTTATTTACATTTTCTGCATGTTTTCTTTTGACATTCTCGGTTTCTTTCCCCATTGCCATGTTGCACCAGTATGACACCTGACGTTGGCAGCCTTCCGTTACTCCTATGTCATGTTTGGATATATGTAAACCTTTTTTTTGGTTTACATTGCCGTGCTGTTATGCTACGCCTGCGCCACTTCGTGAATCGCTACTTGCCTTCATTCGCATGGTGCAACACCGCACATGGGGTATTTAACATACCTACGCCGGAGGCGGCGCAACTCCGGCGTACGCCGGTGATGCACGTGGGTTTGGATCGTACCTGAATCGCTTGGCGGCCATGTCTGGCGTTGTGGCGCCTACGCCATGCGTGCGCCTGGCGCAAGGTTCATGAATCCCGGGGTTAGTTTTATAACCACTTTTTTATTTATTTTTTATTTATTTAACATTTGTTGACCGGGAAAGTCCGACTAGGTTCCACAGAGCCTGTTTTCAGCAGAGGCCCAGGGAGAAATGCTCCACTTACTGTAAAGACAGTTCTAAAGTGAGATGTATTTTATTTAAAAATTGGGAATTGATTAGTAGTGACAACTTTTTAGTCAAAAAATTGTGAAATAAACCAATTTTAATTTTCAAAAGAGGTACTAACCTTAAAAATCTTTTGGAGAGCAAAAATGCCAACTAATTAAAGCAAGTTTAAAGCTATTGACCAGATTCAAATGGACATTAGAGATGGACATAAGGGAACTAACTCCTAGAGAAATGTGAATTAATCTGGCAACTAAGGCTAAATGTCTTTTGCAACCCAGGTTTGAATGAAGCATGCAACATAGCTTGTCTTCTTAAACTGAAGAGTCTAAACACACAAAATCTGTTTTAGTTGTTGGTGGGTAGCAGTTACTACAATACTTAGTATTTCTAGTGTAATTTTATTCTTATTTTCATTTTCTCATTAATCATCTGATTTTAGTTCAAACGGATGTTATACTCTTATGTACTGACAATGTTTGCTATTATTGTTATGGCATTAATTTGTTTAACTAGAAACATTGAACCTATTTTATAAGATAACAGCCCTTCATTGTGTTGTCGCTTTAATTCTGGTGGTGATGTAACAACTTTTGTTGGTTGATTGGTTTCTAGTATCATGTGATGTTTTACAAAGTTTTTAAAAAAAGTGATTTGTAACTTGGATGGTATCTGAAGAAGTTACTGTATTCCTGGTGACGAAAAGCGCTTCATTAAATAGTTACATACTTTATCAGTTTCCTTGGGCTTGTGGTCAACTCGTTTGGATTTCTGTTCAGAGGGGAGGCAAAAAGACCTATTTGGAGTACCCCTCTGGTGAAAGTACAGTTTTGTACCTACCATAAATGTAGATGTTAGAGTGTTCACCCTGCTGCAGTCATCACACTTGGGTTATCCTGTCGTCAGGCGGTCCCGCAGTAGGCCGGATTTCCAAAGTCTTGGTCCGACGTCAGTTGCTGTCACCTCATCCCTGACGTCAGTGCGCCAGGGGTACATATATTGCAACCAACGCCATTTACTTCAGTTTTTCTTGCCCCAGATGTCAGGTGCCCTCAAAAAGGTGAGCCAAATTTGTACCAAAAGGTGAGAACACTGTACAAACACAAAAAAAACTTCAGCTATAAGCAAATACATCAGTAAGACATAGCAAAGATTTAGTCAGTAGATCAGAGGGGTTGGAGGGAGGGTAACCTGGACTGCAGCAGAGTGAACACTCGAACATCTACATTTATGGTAGGTACAAAACTGTACTATATTCATCATGTTACCCTGCTGCAGTCATCACACTTGGGTTGAGTCCCAAAGCTAAGGAAGGGTGGAGGCATTATACAGGGTTAGTGGAGGCAATGAGGCCCTACAGAACTGCAGTGGCGAAGCCTGCTCTAGACTTAGAATAAAGAGGTAAGTGATGGTGTTTGGTGAAGATGTGTACAAAACTCCAAGTTGCAGCTGCTAAAATTTCCTTGGTAGGAACCCCCCTGAGAAAGGCTGTAGAGGTAGCTGTTGCCCTAGTAGAGTGGGATCTAATGGTAGGAGGAACTGGTTTCCCATGATGGGTATAGCAGAATCGTATGCAATGGCTTATCCATTTAGAAATGGTTTGCTTGGATATGGCCTTCCCTTGAGAAGCTGTAGCATAGGAAACAAAGACCTGGTCAGTTTTTCTGAAAGCCGTAGTTTTATCCAAGTAGTATCAAAGCTGCCTGTGAATGTCCAAGGAATGCAGGAGTCTCTCACCTTTGTTCTGTGGATTGGGGAAGAAAGTGGGTAGATGGATGGTTTGATTTAAAGCTACACTGGAAACCACCTTGGGCATGAAGGAAGGATTAGTTCATAGAGAAACTCTGTCTTGATGAAAAATGAGGAAAGGTTCTACCGCCATAAGTGCCTGTAATTCAGAAATTCTCCTAGCAGAAGTTATTGCCAGGAGCAGGGCAGTCTTCCAAGATAGGAACTGAAGGTCTGCAGAAAAAGCTGGTTCAAAGGGAGGAAGCGTTAGTTTTTCCAGAACAAAGTTGAGGTCCCATGTTGGTGTAGTAGCTCTTTTAGGTGGTCTAATGTTTTTGCCCCTCTGAGGAACTGCCTTAGGAGTGGATTTGAAAATAAAAGGTGGATTTGTGTCGTAGTGAGCTGAAATAGCTGAAGTATGGATTTTAATTGAGGAGAAGGAAAGTCCTTTATGCAACATCTTAGCTAAATATTGCAGAATGTGAGGCATATGAGGCTGAGTTGTGTCTTGGCCTTTAGCTTGGTTCAAAGCAGAAAGCCTGTTCCATTTGTCCGAGTAAGCCTTCCTGGTGCTTGGCCTCCTGGCTTCTAGAATAACATCCAGTACTGCTTGTGAAAGAGGGGCTGGTTGGATGCTTAATTGATTTGCCATGCAGCCAGGTTTAAGGTTTTGATCTGGCTGTGTAGAATCTGCTTGTCTTGTTGCGTGAGTAAATGAGGTATTTGAGGCAATATCCATGGTGGGCTGTGAGCCATATTCTTCAACAGCGGGTAGCAGTGCTGGCATGGCCAGTCTGGGGCTATGAGAATCATTCGAGGTTTCTCCTTCTTGACCTTCAAAAGAACCTTTGTGAGAAGAGGTAATGGAGGAAAGGCATATGCTGTCAGGTTTTTCCAACTGAAGGAGAGAGCGTCCACTTTCCAAGCTTGATGGTGGAATGTCCTTGTACAAAATTTTGTCAGCTGGTAGTTTTGAGGACTGGCAAACAGGTCTATATTTGGTAGGCCCCATCTTTGAGTTATCATTGCAAAAATTTGTGGGTCTAGCTTCCACTCATTGGGATCTTTGATGCTTCTGCTTAGGTAGTCTGCCAATGTGTTTTTCTGTCCTGGCAGGAAGTGAGCTTGTAACTGGACTTGGTAGGCCAGAGCTGTGTTCCATAAGATTAGTGCTTGCCTGCAAAGAGGGTAGGAATGAGTGCCCCCTTGTTTATGTACCACATTACTGTGGTGTTGTCCATCTTTATTGCCAGTTGTCCAGGCTGTAGTAGATCCTTGAAGGCTGTCAGAGCTTTCTGTACAGCTAGCATCTCTTTTTGGTTTATGTGCAGTTTTCTTTGTTCTGCAGTCCATAGGCCTTGAATGCATTGACCTGCCATATGTGCCCCCCAGGCCTAGTCTGAAGCATCTGTTGTGATAGTTTGCCTGGGTGGGGGCAAGGTGAAAGGCTGACCCTTGTTGAGGTGACATGCCTGTGCCCACCATAGAAATTCCTGTTGAAGGCAGGGAATGAGCGATATCACTGGGTCCAAGCTGTGGCTGTGTTGAGACCATACGCTTTTTAGGTACCATTGTAATTTCCTCATATGCAGTTTTGCAAATGGTATTATCAGAATGCAAGATGCCATGAAGCCCAAAGCCTGCAAAATTTTTCTTGCAGTTAATTGGGTCTTTGTTGCCATTGTCTTGAAATATTGAGTCAGTTGTAATTGCCTGTCTGGTGTAAGATAAGCCTTCTGGGCCGTTGTGTCCAAGCTGGCACCCAGGAATATCATTTTTTGTGAGGGTACTAGTTTTGACTTCTTTTCGTTTACTGTGTACCCCAGACAATTTAGAAGATGCTTTACAAAAGCCACATGTTGTAAGAGAATGTCTTTTCTTTCTACTTGGATGAGGCAGTCATCCAGGTATGGATATATTTGAATTCCTCTTTGTCTGCAGTATGCAATTACTGGTGCCAGGCATTTTGTGAATACTCTGGGCGCAGTAGATAAGCCAAAGGGCAGTGCAGAGAATTGATAATGGGTTGAACCTGCAATGAAACGGAGGTATCTTCTGCAACTTTGTCTGATAGGGACATGCAGGTATGCCTCCTTGAGGTCCAACGTTACCAGCCATGCTTCCTTGCCCAACATGGGAAGTAGCAAGTAGCTGCTGTAGTGTTACCATCTTGAATTTGGGAACTTGTAAGTAAGTATTTAGAATTGAAAGGTCCAGAACTGGTCTCCAAGCATTTTCTTTTCTGGGTACTAGGAAGAGTCTTGAGTAAAATCCTTGGCCTTGCTCTTGAGTTGGTATCCTTTGAATGGCTCTCATGGCCACGAGAGCTGTAATTTGTTTTTGAGCCTCTGCCCTTTGATTTTGTGGCAGGTTTGGCATTCCTCTTTTTATTGGTAAAGTGTGAAAGTGGAATCTGGATCCTCATAAAATTATGTCTAGGACCCATTTGTTCTTTGTGACCATGTGCCAGTTGTCTGCAAAAAGTGCTAGTTTCCCCCCCGGGGGGCTGACAAAAGAGCTTTGTTTGTCCAGCTGAGGTGCAAGTCATTGAGTTTGCCTTCTGGTGGGTTGAGACCGGTCTTCTCCTCCCTTATGGGTTGGAGTGCCCCATTGGCGAGATTTATACTGAGCTTGTGGTTGTCCTCTGCCCCTTGGGCGCCTGTATTTACCCCTATGAGGCCTGTCAGTGGCTGGAAAGGACCAATTTTTTGTTGGCCAGTTTCTGCCGAAGCGAGGGGGTTGCACCTGTAGGAAATCCTTGACTGTCTGCATTGATTTTGCCTTATCTTCCATTTTCTTTAAAACTTCTGCTTTAACACCAAAAAGAACATCCTGCTGTAAGGGAGCATCTAGTAGTTTTGCTTTAACAATGATCAGGCAGACTTTGTTCCTTTAACCAGGCATGCCTACGTATAACTGAACCAGTGACAGCTGCTCTGCAGGAGGCCTCTAAAGAATCAAACCCCCATTGTAAGGTATGTTTGCCCACCTGCTCAGTGGCGTGCAACAAATCCTGTACTTCTTTCAATTCAGGTTGTTGAGGTAGAGTGGTTATCTTTTGTTTTAACTGAGAGATCAGAAATTGCTGATACTTAAGCATATGAAATTGACAGTTTAGAGCTCTCATAGCTAAAGTGGCTGAGATGTAAACCTTTTTCCCCCATCTGTCTAGTGCTCTTGAATCCCTTTCAGAAGGTACTGGATTTTTAGCCATGGAAGCTTTAGCCCCCTTGGGACCCTGGGAGATGGTCTCTGGGTCAGCTACTGGGCTGGGCTTTTGTAAAGAAATCTGTGGGAATCAGGAACTCTGTAGTATCTGTCAGGCTTGGCTGGGGCAGGAGGCAGAGAGTCAGGGTTGAAACTGGATTTTAAGTAGACATCATCCACAATGTCCAAAACAGGAGGGATGGCTAGAGGTCTGTGTTGGGGGAGTAAAAAAAACTGAGCCTTTTCTTGGAATCCGAGTAATCCTGACCTTCCCAGTGAAAATGTTCCCTCATAGTGTGTAAAGTTTCCCCAAAAGAGTAATCTTCCGGAGGGGAAGCTGACGGAATAGAGTCTTCAGCATCAGAATCTTCATAAGGAGAGAAGGAATAGTCTTGGTCCTCAGAGGAATCCGAAGAAATAGACAGTTGTTCAGAGGAAGCAGATTCTTCCTCTTGTCTAGGCCTTTTGTCAGGAGGAGGCTGAGAACCCCTGATAAGAGAAATCAAATCTTCAGCCATCTTGAGCATCTGTTTCTTAGGCATAGGGCCTTGAACAGGGGACTGAAGTGAAGCCTTTTTCAATTTGGAAGGAGTCTTCGACTTGGAAAATGTTTTGACTGTAAGAGTCGGTCTGAAGACGCCTTCAGAAGGCGATGGTGTTTCAGAAACACAGACGTCCTTAGAAGGTAAATTGTTGGTAGGGCCTGAAGTAAAAGGCTGCGTCGGCCTAGTACATTCTGTCAAAATATCCGTAGCGGTCTCGGGTTCCAGAACTGCGGTAGTCAGAGGCTGCGTCGGAGCCTCACTGATAACCGGAGAACCAGAGACCGGATCAACCGAGGCCTCGGAATCGGGCTTAGGCCTGGGCTGTCAATCCTTATCCCTGTGCTTTTTATGCACGCCGGTAGTAGGTAGCTCTGACGGCATGTTATAATTAAATTTTCTGCCAAAAAAGTGTTGTGCGAAATCAAATGGTCTTTTAATAGTAAGTTTATTAAATCTAGCACAAAAACGACAAGAAGTGACGTTGTGATCAGGGCCTAGGCAAGGTATGCAATAAGAATGAAAATCCTTATGAGGTATTTGCTTCCCACAAGAAATACAATTGTTAACTTTTTCTGACATCGGTCTGAGGCAAGAGAAGAGAAGTTTCCCCAACGGGGTACTTAGCTTTATAGAAGACTTCGGTCTGAAATTCGAATTAGAAAAATCTCAGGAGTCGGCCGACTGGCACTTGCGAACTGCTTCAGGCACCACGCGGCAAGAAAGACTGAAGAAAACGGCGTCGGTTGCAATATATGTACCCCTGGTGCACTGACATCAGGGATGAGGCGACAGCAACCAACGTCAGACCAAGACTTTGGAAATCCGTCCGACTGCGGGACCGCCTGATGACAGGATAACCCAAGTGTGATGACTGCAGCAGGGTAACACGATGAACATCAATGTCCAGAAAGGACGAGGCGAGGGTTGGGACATACTGCCTCAAGGAATTGCATTATATTGGGGAAGGCTGAAGAACATTCCTGCAAACATATCCAGGAAGAATGTTTATGGGTTAGATAAAAAAAAAAAAAAAAAAGTGACAGTCTAACATAGAGCTTAGTGTCAACTGTAAGCAAAATGGGTAATTATACCATAGGTAGGGCAGACCTAGCATACTCAGAAACCAATTCTGGGGGCACTTTTTGAGGGCTTCACAAAAAGGGGTTACTTACCAGAAGGGATATTACTGTTGCATAATTTTGACCTCAACAAACACTGTAATGATGTCATGAAAGTCATTAATAAAAGATAGTTAGGCCTTCTTGCATTTCCCATACATGTGCTACTGCATATTGCTATTCCTATGTGAAATCTTCAAATCCTAAATGTAATCTGTAATTTGTAATTCTCTGGAGCTTTGTTCCCCAGTACTCCATTGAAAATGGGCTCCTTGTGGCCCAATGGACTATCCTGGCAAACATACTATAAATAAATAAATAAATTATTTGTGTGCCCGGATAAAGGAATGGATGGTTTTATGGGAACAAAGGACTGCAATGTTTTGATTCTTAAAAACAGTCTACAATTTGCAGTTAACATCTATGTTTGGTCCCAAGCATTCTAATGTGAACAATAGGAGTCAAAAGCAGGTTCATACAAATTGTGAAGACACATTTCAAATTATTAAACAAATCATAGTCCACATTAAACAGAATGAAAATGTGACCTTACTCTGTATCACGGCTGTTGTACTGCTCCACAGAGTAGCTGGAAGGAAGACAAGCCAGAACATTGTTCTCCTGTGTTAAGGGACAAAACCACAAGTGTTTTGTATAAAGCAAAAGAAAAACAACATTCAATGATTATAGAACAGCTACAGTAAATAACTAGCAGTCTGTTGTTAAAACAGTGCAAATGTGGAAATACTGTAAAATGGGCACAGTGTTCAAATATAGATATAGACATGCACTCACACACCAAGAACAAACATTCCGCATGACAAAGAACACAGCTAGATTCTGATGTGTCATCAAATTATGCCATACCCGGGACCAGAAGATGGTAATGACAATGACTAAATGAGCGGTAAGTGTCAGAAAACGGGAAGGGATCAGACTAGACACTGCAGGCATCCTTCTTGATGTCAGCTGCGTATCCTACGGAAAGAAGCAATACAGTGTCATCATCTGAGAAGGTTTCCATTTTTAAACAATTACAGGTTAACACCACATTATTCAATACTGTAACACAAATTCAGAAAAAAAAATTGAAAAAAATTGACACATTAATTTAAAACAGTCAAATGGCACTTCCACTGAGGTCACCCATTTCTACACTTGGAGAACAGAATTTCTGGAGGGACCTCACAGCAAGAACAGTTTGGGGTGTATTCACATGAAGTCTGAACTGCATCCATGAGTGCAACGCAACAAAAACAAATAAAAATTAACAAATTAAACTAATGTTTCAACCCAATGTATTTATTCAAAATGAAAATGAAGGCTAAAATGATGCAATCATTTTTTTTAATCTTTCAGTTTCTTTCTGAAGAAGCCTACAAGTCAAAATTACACATTTGACATTTATCTTCTATTTATAATGTTTACTTAAAAATATATTTTTCTTGTTTCCAGGTCATACGCTTAGCAACACCTTGCCACTAGTGCTAGTTGTTAAACTGTTCATTTGCCTATCCTGCACACCATGTCTGTGCACGCTCTTATTTAGACTTGCTGAAAACCTCAAAAATACATTCATGCATCATGCATATTTTATGTTATTTCAGGTTCGGAATGTTCTAATCAAAACTGTACTTTCTATTTTAAACATACCGTCTTATTTACACTTACTTGTTGCACAAGATAATGTCAGTCACATGATGTGCAATATAACATCAGTCATGTGAAGTGCACACATGTGCACACCAACTGGATGTTCCTCGTGCTGACTGATGTCTGCTTTGCTGTCATCCCAACTGCATCCTTGGTTACCCTGTCTCATTCACTACATTTATACACTCGTAACCAACCTCATTCATCCTGACAATTTCCAAAAACTCCTACTCTCCAGTACGCTCACACAGACAGTCTTAAATCTCACTGCACCACACAAAACACCCTCCTCCTGATTTCCTAAAATTCTCATTCCAGATATTCAGACTCTCAATCAGCACTAGTTTTCGCAGACATATTACACAAAATCTAATACCACAGCCCACAAAAGTAACACACATATCTAGCTCCAAAGTTTATCTAGGACCAAAGTTTAACACCTTACACTTGGTAATGTTTAAAGAAAGATGGTAACATTTAAACCAGGATGTTATCATCACTAAATTACGCATTTAATGACACTATTAAATTCTTGTTATAACTGATGCAACTCGTACGCCAAGCGCATTTTCGGATATCCAATGATGTTACTTTGTCCTAGCTTGCTGTAATTCTTGCTGGTTGTGTTCGAAGCCATTCTCAGCTCCGACTTAGCTGAATACTAAAACTCGAGAGCTTCCACTGGCTTGAGGCTAACCCTTATCCCATGATGCTCTAGGCCAGATCCCCAGATCTCGTTTGCCGCTCCAGCATTGAGGTTGCTAGCTGGCTCGTTGGATAAGTAGACTAATTTTATAATTTTTCAGTGTTGTTTCCTTGATTTTTTTGTCTCTCTTCTACTTTAACAGTTATCGTGAGTCTGTGTTAGGTCTTGTCTCTATCCTTTCCTAGTTTAGAGAGCACTGTTTAAGTTTGAGAGCCACTCCCTTCCCTCTTTTTTTCTGTCAAAAAAATGAAATGTTCTTACAAGATAGTTTTCTGCTTTTAGTAGTTGTTTTGACTTCACTTGTCTGTAGCTGTTCTACCTTGGATAATAGCAAAAGAAACAAGAGCATCGACAATCTGGGTTTAAAAAATGTGATAGATGTACCCTGAAAATGTCCGTCACAAACGGCCCCACTAGCTGCATCTACTGCCTCAGTGAGATATAATTAAAGGTTCCCTGCACTGTCATGCCTTCAGTAGCAGGGTGCTCCATGAAAGGAGAGGAAACTAATTGATAGGGGTTTAATGAAAGGGGCCTTTCAGGAGTCTTTAGACAAAGGACAGAGCTCCAAATCTTCCTCCCCTTCTTCCTCTAAGACACAGTCTACCAAATGAATGGCTTCTTTGGCTCTGTTGACTGAGCCACCTAAAAAGATTGCGACATCGGTTCCGACACAACCATTACTTCTGCGGCTCCAAAAGTATACTCCAAGCAGGCAGAAGTGTCAAGTAAAAGGCACTCCCCAGAACTGGAACCCATCTCGCCTATCTTAAGATCGCCCATTTTGGACTGGGGCAGATCTCCTTCCTTATCCACTCATTCCTCCAGAAGCTTATCTGATGAGGACATGGAGTGAGTGGTGAAGAGATTACTCAAAACACCAGCCCTGGCAAAAAATTTTATCATCTCTGGACCCGAAGATCCAGAGTAATGCTGGGTATACGGATACAGAAAAGTGATGGAGAGTATGGCCAGTGCAAGAGCTATTGTTTTATGTGTTAGGGAGCTGCAGTATGGCAAAGAATTATTGGTCAGGTAATTGGTATCCTCTAGTTAAGAGACGGTAGCAGAGACAGTGAGTTAGTAAATATGGGGGGGGGTACTTGCTACTTTATCTGTAAAGATGTTCCTGACTATGGATAAGGTGAATGGGAATGATATATTGGAATTTATTTGTACTATGTTCAGATATGCATATTTACTGTAGTTAAAAATATTAATTATAGGTAACAGTAAATGGTTACAGGGTGGTGTGTATAGAGAGGTGGTGGAGGAGGTAGGGATTCTATGTTGGAGGCAGGAAGTAGGCTAGAGTGTTTGTGAGGAACAGGAAGGGTAGGAGTGTTTGGGTAGGAGGAAACAGGTGGTTAGGTATAAAGGAAATGATATGGGGGGTAGGTGGGAATGAGGGCGGGAGGAGAGCAAAGTGAGCCCGAGCGTAGCAAAGGTGAACGGAGTGGGGCTGCACCCACAGCAACTGTAAAAAGCAATCAGTACCTTAACATGAAACAAATTATCAACAGTGAAACGGAATAAAGGCGTGGGGGTGGGCTAAGAGGAAGAAGGTTTGCAGCTGTTGCCCCTGGGGTATGCACTCTAGCTGACTGTAACAGATATTAACAAGGCATAACAGTAATCACAAAAGCTGGCACCTACACTACACAAGTGGCAACAACAAGGTTCCTGGAGTTAAACCAAGGTCTGTAGTCTATTTTTGGATGATAGCTGCTTAGAGTTTTCTTTGCTTTTAGCTGGAGTGAAAGGATTCATTGTTCACACAAGTGGAGGGGGGACCCAAAGCGATCAGTCGCTCAGTGGCTCTAAAAGTTGCAAAGAAGACAAAAGGAAATAATGCAAGACTAAAAGCAATAAAAAAGGACATCAAAAAAAGCACAACCATCATAAATAATGTACAAAAAGCAGAGCAAGTGAACATAGCATATTACAAGTCATCAAAAGAAATACATTCAGACTCTGCAACCAGTCTTATTCAGCAGCAGTCAGTATAACTAGAGTATCCTATTACCAGACAATATTGCAACTATGTAGCAGTTTCACCAGTTTACCATAAATATCATTCTGCACTTTACAATGCATGTTTAACTTACAGAAACAAAATACACAGTAATAGCAGTGCAACTAGTTGGAATATACTATTACCAGACAATATGGCAACAATGTAGCAGCTTCACAGGTTTACCATAAATATCATTCAGCACTTTACAATGTATGTTTAACTTACAAAAACAGAGTATTCAGTAGCAGAAGTCAGTGTAACTAGGTGGAATATA
>NC_056739.1:746740818-746833152 GCF_019279795.1 Protopterus annectens | reverse complement strand
AATGATGTGGCAAGTCCACTCCCTAAGTGGGCATACCCAGAGAAGGTGTACCGCAGCATGTCAGCGTGCCGCACCGACATAGGAGTAGTGACTAAGGTTACAACCTGTCCCACTTTGCGAGCGGCAGTCCCTCTATGGGCAGTTGTGTCCCGATAAAAAATATTAAAAACGGCAAATGTGCAAAGATTGTAGGACATAATTATATCCCGTATTTTATGTAATGGTTGCATGAAATAGTTATTTCCGTAACTAAAATACCTAAATGTCACAAGAAACAGAATAAGCAACCAAACTGCTACAACAATAAGCTTTTATTTAGGCAAACAAGTGAAGTTCTATGCTATGTAGTGACCGTGGGTATGTGTCGGCCTGTAAAATCTGATGTGAGTCGAAAATGTCCCACCTTGGCCATTGGAAAAGGTGGCAACCCCAGTAGCGACATGGGCATGGTCACCAGGGTTACCAGCTGTCCCACTTTGCTATGGACAGTCCCTCATTGGACAGTTGTGTCCCGCCAAAAATCGAAAAATGGCAAATGACCTGAGATTTCCGGGCAAAAATATTCCCTCAATATACCTGTAATAGTAGCATAAAACATATATTTTGTATATGAAACACATACATGGCATAAGAAACCGAATAAGGAACCCAAATGCTACCAGAATAAGCGTATATTATGGCAAAAAAGTGAAGTTCTGTCAACTCTACTTGCTGTGGGTATGTGTTGTCCTGCAAAATCCGATGTTTCCACAAAAGATGTCCCACTATGGGCATTGGAAAAGGTGGCAACCATAATGGTCACAAGCAGTAGTGAGAGTACACAGCTGGGTAGCTGTGTCGACATAACAACAGGAAGGAACCAAGATACCCTAAACACAGGCAAACATGTGCATAGCAACATGTCCCACACCCAGCAACGTGTTTGTCGCATACACAGGACGGCGTATGTCTAAGCGTAATATCCAGAAGCAGAACCCATGCATGCAAATGTAATACACAATAGCCCCATTGTAGCATGTAAGTCCCACCCATGTACGCCTGTGCACCCAAACCAGCTAGCAGCCTTGTGCAGCTACACACCTACACACAATGGGCATACCTGAAATGTGGTAAGAAGTATTGTTTTAGGCAGTGCCACGGGGACAAATATGTACCCCACATGTCACCAACCCACCTCAGGTACAGATATGCAAATGGCTGCATGTGAATGTGTCTGCAGAATGTGTACATCCCGCATGTGGTATGTACCCATCCAAACCCTATAGGTTTGCACACGCCACGGTGCACATAACTGTACACATGTGGACAAGTCGGGATGTTGAACCACCGCACTGATGATTAGCTATGCAGACAAGTCAAACACATATAGCGGAACATGTGCCTACCAAACAGGACGTCCTAACAGGGTGCCACAGGCACAGAAGGGGAAGGTGGGACATCACATGTGGAGAGTAGCATTGCTGGACGGCCAAACACCCACGGTCAAGGTAAAGGACGGAACAACATGCATATGGCCGGATGGATGTTGTTAGAAAAATATATATAGAAACACATATGAAGTGCCAGTTTAGAAGCAAAATACTATATAATGCATTGAATTGTACTGTACAATATGGCAGTAGAAATGATCATGCATGTAATTGGTGAAGCTTAGCTGCAGTGTGATCGAACTCTGACCCTGGCAGTAACCAGTTCAGCAGGCTTATGTCTCTCAGCATTAATTATCTGCTGGGTTACAGAAAAATAAATGTATGTACATGTATAACATCCTCCCTTCCACTGAGGAGGATGGCCTTGTGAGCTCTATCGAAGATAGAGTACAACTCCTTACCAGAGAGACAAAGGAACGTATTAAGAAATGAACTGACTATTGTATCGGAACAGTCCAGGGTCCTTGAAACAGCAACAATTACAGAAGGACACTGTAATTGACCAGGTGCCTTGCAAGGCTGTGTTATTCTCATGGGAAAACATTTTAAAAGCATTACCTCAGCACCCTCGTATGAATAGAATATTGCGGACCATAGTGATGGAAATGCCCTGTGACTGACCACGTCAGTAAGGTGGGCAAAAGCTGATTGTAAACACTATATAAACAAATTGCTTCCTGTATAGAGTCAGACAAAACTCTCATACTTGGACTGTATAGTTTTTTGCCTGCCTGTGTACACTACTAAAACGTTGTGAACCTGAGCTTCCTGTGTTATTGACTGTCACTTAGAAAAGCCTACTGATTTCTACAGTCTGGTTTTAACAACTTATTTGACATTGTGGTCCTTCTTAGCCGGAATTCCCTTGGTAAGCTACAGGTCAGAGTGCATGGGTGGTTAGACATCTGCGCAGGAGAATTTGCCTAAATGGTTCTTCTTGAGTGAAAAGACCTCCGACTGAATTGTTGTGTGTAAAGAGGCTGTCCACTGTCTGATCTGTGGCTGAAAAGCGGAAAACTGGATCCCAAGAAGAAAACGTGCAGTCATAAACAGGAGGCTCAGGTAAGGAGAGTTTGCCTCTTTGTCTCTATTGTAGATCAGGGACCAGGCTACATTGTGTTTCTGTTAACAGTTGTGATAGCAGGTCGAAGACCAATCCAAGTAGTTTTAAATTTGGACATAGATCAGGGGAACACAGAGTAGAGTAAATAGTCATTGTAGACACTACAGTGGATACAGGGAAGGAGATACCACGTGGTACGAGAGAAGGGTTACGTAACAGTCGTGTAGAAGACATGGGAGATTAGTGCACTAAGAGATCGTGAGATCCGCGTTTGACGGGTGATGTGAAGTATATGCAATTGCAGAGAGCACATAATGTGAGATATTCTGCAAAATGGGGTAATAAATATGACATTGATGGTATATTAGACAAAATATCGTTAGTGAAACATTGGAATCACTTAAAATGTGACGCAGATGTTCTAGGGTAACCACCTGTCCCACTTTGCGAGGGACAGTCCCTCTTTGGCCAGTTGTGTCCTGCAAACAAACTGAACAAATGGCAAATGTCCTGATATCTTAGGACAAAAATATTTCCTATATCTTCTTTAATGGTAGCATAAAACAGTTATTTTGTATCTGAAACACCAAAATATCATAATAAACAGAATAAGCAACTCAAATGCTACAAGAATAAGTTGCTATTCTGGCAAAAAGTGAATTGCTGTCCTTTGTACTGGCCGTGGGTATGTTTTGCCCTGCAAAATCCGACGTTCCTAACACTAATGTCCCACTTTGTGCATTTGAAAAGGTGGCAACCCTAAGATGTGCAGGCTAAAAAACAGCGACAATTGGGTATCCCTCAAGCACATAGGTGGATTGAGGTAGTGAACCGAAGGGAACAGAACACAAAAAATGCGAAAGCATCATACGTAGACAAAGAAGATAATAATACAGTAGTAGCGACAGCCCCCCCCTCTACCACCTCCGATACCACATCCAGGATATGAAGCGGGAGGGCAGGCTAGTCCCCCCCACGTTATCCTGTGGCAACAGAGGTATCACAACGACCAATTGTAAGAGAAGCTATTGAAACCACATCCCGAACTCGTAAAATACCTAGGGACACTCAAGTAAGAAGAGAGTCACTAGAACAGAGTGAGGATATCTGTCAATTAATTGAAGTACCGAACCCTCAGGCAGGACAGGAAGGCCAGGACCCAACTCCCTTAGTGTATAGACCGTGGACACCAGAAGATATCCGGAAAGTCACAGAGGGAATTCCCCATCTACAAAGTAATCACTATTCACCATGCAATACCCCTGTATCTTCTGATAGAAAAGCAAAGGGGGAATGGCGGATGGTACAGGATTTACAAGCTGTAAATCATGTAATAATACCTAGGGTACCGATGGTGCCAGACCCACACACTATATTGAATGCTATGAACCCGCCACAGAAGTATCTTACCGTGGTACATATAAGCTATGCTTCCTTTTCAATACCTATACATCCAGATAGTCCGTATTGTTTTGCATTTACATTCAGGGTAACAGATACAGCCATACCCAGCTATCGCAGGGATACTGTGAAAGTCCAACGATATTCGCACAGGAGATGGCTAGCAACATTCCGGTGTTTACTCCACCCGGGGCCAGTCAAGTTCTACTTTATGTGGATGATATCCTGCTTGCGGCCCCTACCCAGCAGCAATGTAGGGAAGATACAATAGCATTATTGAAATATTCAGCAGAACAGGGACATAAATTAAGCAAGCATAAATTGCAACTACGGAGAATACAGGTCAAGTACCTGGGATATGTGGTATCCAAGGAGGGTAGAACATTAGATGACGATAGGAAGGCAGCAATTTCACAAGCACCCAAGCCAACTACCAAGAAGGGAATGATGTCCTTCCTGGGCCGACTAACTTTTGTCGAAGCTGGTTACCAAACAATGCTTTGGAATCTGCTCTATTGTCTGCTTTAATCTTTAATACACCTATGGCAGCACAAGATATACTACACTGGATTCCAGTAGCAGAAACAGCTTTCTGCAGACTAAAACGATTGATAGCTTCAACATCTGTTTTAGGTCTCGAATAATCATAACAGATGTTTTCAGACTGTAGATTGTAAGCAGGGATATATGACGTCAGTCTTGATGCAACAGCATGGAAGTAAGCAACGCCCATAGCTTACTACTCATCGCAGTTGGACACAGTGGCATGGTCAGTGCCACATTGTGTACAGGCAGTTGTTGCAGCACCCATGGCAGTACAGGCCTCGGCATCAATGTTATTATTCCACCCTCTCACTGTGAGAGTGTCTCATGCAGTTGCGATCATTTTGCTGCAAGAGAAAATAGCATTCCTGACCCGTGCTAGACATCTTTCTTGTTTGACCATACCCGAGTCAACCTCATATGGTGATTGAACGTTGTACAACATTAAACCTATCAACGTCACGTCCGACACCTGTGTATGGCACACCACACAGTTGCCTACAGGAAATGGAGCAAATAACTCTACACAGACAGGATATCACTGATATACCCTTAGATGATGCAGAGGTGACAGTTTATGTGTACGGATCATGTAGAAAGAGTCCTACAGGAAAGAATCAAGTAGGTTATGCAGTAGTTATTGATAATGAGATTGTAGAAGCCCAACCCCTGCAGCATAACGTGTCTGCTCAAGCAGCAGAATTGATAGCTTTAACACGTGCTTGCACTCTAGCGAAAAACAGATGTGTGGACATTTATACCGATAGTCAGTATGCTGTCTCTACAGTGCATGTTTATGTGCAGCAGTGGAAGAATAGGGGAATGATAACATCCACTGGTAAACCGATTAATCATGCGCAATTGATCTTGAATTCATTAGATTCCATTCAGTTACCCACTAAAGTAGCTAATTGTAAATGTGCAGCTCATACAAAGCAACAGGATAACATTAGGAAAGGTAAGGCACGAGCTGATGCAGCTGCAAAACAAGCAGCCTCACAGTCAGAAAGTGTCTTTTTGAATGAGGAATGACAATCCTCAGACATTCTAGATGTAGAAATGTTAGAAACAATGCAAACATCAACTACGAAAGCAGAAAAGCAGACGTGGGTAAGACGAGGAGCAATCCTTGAAGACGGACTGTACATATCCACAGTGAGAAAGCCAATATTAACGTCTAATGTATTCAGATATGCGGCTTTGTTGAGCCATGGGTAGAGCCATGTCTCAACAGGGGGGATGGTACAGTTGGTTAACAGAATATTCCTAACATACGGAATTAGGAACCACATACAAACATCATGAGCAGCGTGTCATATTTGCAGTAAACATCATGCACAGGGAGCATTTCAACCAAAGGGAGTGGGTTTCCCTACACCACCATAACCGTTCCATACTATTTGTATGGAGTTTATACAGCTGAATAAATGTGAAGGGAAGAAATACTGTTTAGTGATTATAGATATATTATCAAAATGGGTAGAAGCATTCCCAACCAGGAATCCGGATGCAGCAACAGTGGCAAAGGTCCCAGTAAAATAAAGTATCCCTAGATCTGGCATACTGTAAAGAAGCTACAGTGACAATAGAACACATTTTGTGAACCAGACAATCCAGCAACCTGGGGGATTATTTGGGATTTCCATGAATAATCATTGCATGTACAACCCACAGTCAGCATGACTGGTGGCGAGGTACAATGGGATCCCGAGAAATAAGTTGAGGAGGTTGATGGGTGACACCCAGACGAATTGGATTTGCTGTCTACCTCTAGCATTGCTGAGCATGACAACAGTTCCAAATGTAAAGGGTTTGACCCCCTTCGAAGTAGTATTTGGAATGGCATATTATGTGCCACAGTGGAAAGCTGTCATGCCTGCAGAGCTGGAGGTCGATGGCTCATTAGCAAGTTACATGAGAGGATTGTTAACCAATAACACTGTTTTGCAGTTAAACTCTTTTACAGATAAAGAGCAAGCGAAGCCGGACGCAGAGCTGACTCCAGTATCCTGGGTGTGTTTCACTGTTATCCAAACAAGTAACTTGCCGAGTCCAACGTGGGAAGGTCCGTACCAGGTACTGTTGGCAACGCCTACTGCAGTAAAGTTTGCGGAAAGGTCGTCCTGGGTTCACCTCACCCTTTTCAAACCGGTAAAGGATATCAAGTCTGATTTACATGTTGTAGCCGATATACCATAGAGACAGAATCACCCGGGCCAGAGTGTATAACAATACAAAGCAACCCCAAAGACATTTGGTTTACTGTCCTACTGATCATACACCTATTAACCATGTTTGTGGTGACTTTACTTTTGCTGGGACCTTTCCTGCATATAACTACACAGATACAAATAGTGATACGTGATGAACTGGCCACAGATTGGCATCCAAACTTCAACACATACCTAGGCATGACGCGTGTGCATGTACAGACTATGAACATTTCAAATTGCTGTGTTTGTACTGCCATACCTACATCATATGGAGGACTTCCGATGTATGTTGTCCCCTTGGGGATAGATTGAGACTTGTGAATATTTACACTTTGATACAGGTTCTGTGAGATCACAGGACAAAGTGGCACTGTACTTACCTGTTACACAAAAAGGAATTGTTTGTTTTCATAAACATGATACAGTCCAAGTTGGTGGGAGTAATTGTAACATAACTGTGTCTTACAAATGTCATATAACAGCCAAAGATTACAGTACTAGTTGTAGCACCATTCATGATTTGTATTTAAGCTTAATGAGAACAACGTGGAAAGATGTGCAGAAACATCCTGAATTGTATAAACAGTCCTCTGTTATAGACAGGAAAATGTTACATGCAGAGTTAACCCGCATCAGTAGTAAAGTAGAATATTGTTATTTTGTTTGTGGGAAAAAGCATATCAATGGTTACCTGAGAACTGGTCCGCAGTTGTTTTTGGGTTATCTGGCTCCAGTCATATGACATACTGCAGAATTGCCTCTGGAGTGAAACGAACTGTAAGAGATATAGCTCGAAGAACTGGGAACTCAGTCGAGAAACCTACTAATCCAGTGGGTGAAATGGAAGCTGTTCTGAAAAATCATTCTTCTGCAAGAGATAAAGGAATATTGACTCATATGGACTTGAGTGACAGTGTTATATCCTGGGCTGGAACAATCCCAGCTTGTGGAGCAGTGAAATCAATCAGGGAACTGAGGAAGTTGTCAAAACCTCTCGGAGGAATGAGCAATGCGACTTTTCGCTCTTGAACTTGTGACTGATGAACTGAATGCAATGAGAACTGTTGTGTCACAAAATGTAATGGCTCACGACTGCACCCTGGCGTGAGAAGTGGTACGTGCGCGCTTATCAAAGAAGACTGCTGTGTCTAAGTACCACAGAATAAGCACGATATCAATGACCACCTAGAGGTAATACAGCAGGTATCAGCCATGGCGGAACCAGGCCCAAACCCACTGACGAACTATTTCCAGAAACCATTTGGTGGATGGGGTTCACTCATACTGAATATCTTGATTGCCATTTGTGTTGTTCTGCTCATATTGGGAGCATGTGTCTGTTGTGGGATACTTTGTATGAAAGTATTAGTCAGGGACTCTGTTGACGTATCTGTAACCGAGACTATGTATCAAGACCTGTAGTGGGATTTGTTAATACCAAATGAAATCCTTTCTGAAATGTACAACAAATGACTTGCCTAGTTAAACGTTCCAGAGAGGAAGAGGCTAGGGAATGAAATAATGTTGTATATGTTTCTGGATAGAATAGAAGCAATCAAAGGAGGGAGAATGTTAGAAAAATATATATTTAAACATATATATGACGTGCTAGTTTAGAAGCAAATAGTGTATAATGCATATTATTCTATTTTACAATATGGCAGTAGAACTTATCATGCATGTAATTGCCTGTAGTGTAGCTGCAGTGTGATCGAACCCTGACCCTGGCAGTAACCAGTGCAGCAGGCGTATGTCATTCAGCATTAGTCATCTGCTGGGTTAGAGAATAATAAATGTATGTACAGGTATATCTTTCATCCTTCCACTGAGGAGGATGGCCTTGTGAGCTCTATCTAAGACAGAGTACAGCTGCTCACCAGAGAGACAAAGGAACCTAGTAGGTAATGAAATGACGACCATATCTGAACAGGCTTGGAACCTTGACAGAGCAGAATTTACAGAAGGACATTCTAATTGACTATGTGGCTCGCAAGGCTGTGCTATTCTCATGGGAAAACATTTAATAAGCATTACCTTAGCACTGTTGTAGGAATACAATATTGTGGACTATAGTGATGTAAATGCCCTGTGACTGACCACATCATTAAGGTGGGCAAAAGATGATTGTAAACACAATACTCATACAGCTGTTTCTTGTATAGAGTCAGACAAAACTCTATACTTGTACTGCATAGTTATTTGCCTCCTGGTGCACACTATTAAAACGTTGTGAATCTGAGCTTCCTGTGTTATTGACTGTCATTTTGAAAAGACTAATGAGTGTTACAGTTTGATTTAAACAACGTAATTGACAGATGTGTATGTTCTAGCATGGGAATAGGTCAAGCCAACCACCACAATCACCATGTGTACCACATACAAACAGCCAGTAACACGCAGTAGTAGTGCATGAAGGCATACACGACTGTGGGAATAGCACAGGACATATGGCACGTGCCAAGTGCAGATGCATGACACAAAACCCCAGGATGGGGCTCCCTGCAAAGAGGAACATGTGCCAACCACACCTCCCACAGATGTACCGGCAATAAAAACACATGCCAAACACACAGAAACACTACCGTCCAACCCACGACTGCAACGGAGGCTGGTCAAACACCACCATGAAGCATGCACAAACAGGGACATGTGTAATCGTTGCCTTAACACCCCCCCATAGGCCAAAGAAGAATAGAATGGACATATGCATGTAATGTTGTGAAGGATGTGTGGTAGTCCTCAGTATCACAGTGTTAGGGACACAGATACACTGTAATCAACCGTGACGTATGTGCACTGTAGACAGCATACCTGCAAGTAATACAGAGGACAATCACGTGCCACAGAAATATACACATGAGAAAGAGGATAGGGGATAGACAAGTGTAAATGGGACAAACTATGAATATAGGTTCATAGGTCCATAGGTACAGGGTAGGCCATCGACCCAAGTTCAGCCATAACCCTACACCATAGTTAGGATTCCTTTGCCAACCTTCTGGGCCGGAGATAAAATGCTTATGATATTGCTGTACCTCTGTCAAGCAGTGATAATGATGTAATCCCTGGCCTATATCTGCAATCCCCCATCCAATGGACAACATACCCCCGAACAAGGCTAGCAAGGATCTCTGTCTCACATGTACTGTGATGTAGATCCACAGCATTGTGAGTGTCCGGGTGACGTATGTGTCACTCCAACACATCCTATTAATGACCGTGACAAGGTTCATGTCACCTGCCCTTGTGGTTCTGAGGGATGCAGATACAGTAGGTGAAGCATAGACATGACATATGGGTTGACATGGCCTCGTATGTCAGGCACAGGTCAACACTGAACAACAGGTATGTGACCGAATGGGGCAGGGGTCCTACAAGTGGGGCAGCATTACACAAATCCATGACACCCTGCATCTGTATGACAATTAACCTATGAGGCCTTCCCAGCTGCTGTAGGTGTCGGGTCAGATACCCTCCGAATGGGGCAATGTAGTCAATCATAGGTGTAACACGTAATGAGTACAAGGAGACAATGACCTACCCTGATGTAGATGTGAATCCCTGCACAAACAGGTGGGCAATGTAGAAGTCCCACCGAACCACGATAGCAACGTGTGTGTTGAACGAATGGTGACCGACAACCTCTGTCCCCTGATCCCTGGTAATCACCCCTGCGCTCAGTGGACTGCCACCCATATGCTGGACAGGGGTGACCTAGTACTCCTCGACAGGTATGATGTTGCATTACTTTGCATTTAGCTGTGGGACATGTCCCTGACAGCAGATATGCATATTTGGGAGGCCCCTTTGAAGGATATCTGTGTCAGATGTCCGTCCCACTATGGCACCTGTTTCGCAGTCATCTACAAACAATGTTGCCCATAACACCCCTGTGTGTGCCTGTACTGTGGAAATGTAGATGTATGAGAGGAGTGGACCCAGGGAAGGGCCCCATGGGACACCGCCTGCGACAGGCAGTAGGTCCGACATGCTGCCAGCAACTATGACCGCGTGGGCTGTGTCACATAGCCAGTTTACAACCCATCCTGTGATGTACGTGTTCACATCCCAGCCAATGGGTTTATCAATGATACCTGAGGGGGGTAATGTGTTGAAGGCCTTTGCCAGGTCGAGGTAGGCTGTATGGACTGCAAGACCCCCATCAATGGCCTCGGTGACTGTCCCGAAAACGTCAACCATGCTTTAAACGCATGAACCGCCCCTGAACAAGCCAAACCGTGTTGGATGCAAAGTATGCAGGTCCCCTATGCCTTCATCTACGAGCCGCAGTATGATCCCCCCCATGTCTTTGCAGATAGGTCTCCTCATGGTAATGGGACAGTAATAACCAGGGTCAGTGGAGGCATTGGCCCTGTGACGGGACTACAGTCGCCGTGCGACACAACCTGGGTACGTTACCTGAGGTGAGGCTACAAAGAAACAGCTGTCCTAACTGTGGGTCTAATTCCTCAATGAGATAGTGGAGTACACAGTCGGGTCACCAGCTGGTCTCATGGATGCTATGTTCACTACCCTGGAGAGAGCATGTCCCACCCGTGTGTCACAGAACATTTGGGGACCACAAACCGCTGGTACAGACATCTCTTCATGTGGGGGGGGGGGTGTGGAGATGTCCTCACCGAACTTGTCAGCCCGTATTTTGGCAATGTGTGTATGTTGAGTAAACTCCACATCATCGTGAACCCAGTCAGAGCATATGTGGGAGTGACCTCCCAGGTGTCCAGCATAGCAAATGAAGGCTGTATGATTGTCAGCCAGGTCCATGTAGATATATCTGTGGAACGTGCCCTGGACCATGTCATGACAGCCTGTAGCTCTACACATATAATGACCAAGGGTGTCATACCTCACAAGGTGTCTGCTCCGCCTTGTAGTAGCCACCTCCTCTCGTTGTACAGCTTGTGTATGGCTGGGGTACACCACACTGGATGCTTGGCATTGGTACAATGAACCACAGTTGGGTAAGGGAATGCCTGATCCATGCAGTCCTGTAGGTACCGGTAGACGGCATATGTGAGTGATGCAGTGGCTGCAGTACTGTTGACCACTGGCTCAGGGTCCTTAAAGGAGACCACAGTAGTGTTCAGAATTGTGAATTCTGCCTCTGAGCAAGCAATGTGTATGGTAACCGGCAACACTCACAGCAACGGATGTCAATAGCAGAAGCCATTGTCCAAATAACATAGATTAACTTCGGCATGACAATATGTATTATCATACATGTATTGACACGTGTCTGCTAATTACACTTGCAAATGGCCGGTAAGACCGGGCTAAAGTTCCCGTGATTTACCTAGTCTGGAGGTGTTGTTCCGACAATAAAGTGGCGATACTTCCCAACCGGGACCTCTGGGGATTAATTAAAGCGGTTGTTAACCTGCAACATTGGATGTACACCATTGGGTTCTGGTCTCGGAAAACATGGTTTCCGTAGCACTACACACTATGGGTAGTCAAGCAGACATCCGCGATTGGTGAACACACAGCAGCAGTCAAACCCACTGGCCACAAGGACACAGTCCGACAAGCTCTACACTTTACATATGCACAGTGGTGTCCATTGTAGGACCCAAAAATTTTCCTTTACGGAATGCGTGCCAGCCTCCGTCATCACCCACGTGAACTCATTGTCGTGACCACGTCACAGCTACACATATGCACCGCAAGCGTGTTCAATGTTGATGATAGCTGTCCATGAAATGCAGCACATATGCACAGAAATACCCAGGGTACCGAGTCCATAGAAGTGCGTCCACATCACAGTCCCGCACACATGAAGGATGTGTAATGGGTAGTGTCGACTGTTGCAGTCAAGGGATCCTGGGTATGTAGAAACTGGGCTCCATGTTGTTTTGCAGGTAATCCTTTGTCCCGCCCCGTGGGAGGGATGTGTGCGTAGCACCTGCCCTACTCCCCACAAATAATGCAAAGCATCCACCGGAGAATGCTAAATGCAGGTGTGAAATGTGTACAGCCCTATACCAGTGTCCAGTAGGCAATTCTCATGGATGGACAAGCGTACGACCAAGATGGCACCCACAACTGCAAACCGGGGGGAATTACACAGCCGCAGTAAGGCATAACTCAGGAAATATACATAGGGACTACAGTTGACATTCCCCATACAAAGTTGGACCGTTCAAACACCGGCGTACACAGCACTCAATCTGGCAGCAACAAAATGGGGAGCACTCGCTACCATACAGCGGAACAGATGGGCGACCTGTGGAACACATACTAATGGCACACCCACAACGTCAACTAGGATATGTAAACTATGGCGTTCCCACCTATGAAGAAAACATGCTTCAATGAATACATAGGGGATCAACATGTTCTGGTGGTGTTATGTTGAAAATACAGTGACGGATATGTCCTATTGGGACGTCTGAGGTTTCTTTGAAGCAGTTGCTAACCTGCATCTTTGGATGTACACCATTTGTTCACAGTACTAAATCACCTGGTTACGTAGCACCACGTAGAATGGGTAGTCAAACAGACATCCGCGATTGGGGAACATACATCAGCAGTCAAAAGCACTGGCCAGTTGGACACAGTCCAGCAACATCTAACTTTACATATGCACATTGGTGTCCATTGAAGGACCCAAAAATACATTCTCACAGAACCCACTCCAGCCATCTCCGAACAACAGACGATGCTATAGCCATGACTACGGCACAGTTAGACATATGCACCACCAGCGTGTTTAAGGTTGATGACAAGTGTCCATGAAATGCAGGACATATGAACAGAAATACCCAGATCGACGTGTCCATACATGTGCGTCCACATCCCAGTCCCGCACGCATGAAGGATGTGTAATGGGTACTGTCGAGGGTTGCAGCCATGGGATTTTGGGTATGCAGAAATGGGGCTCTGTGTTGTCTGGCAGATAATCCGTTGTCCCGCCCCGTGGGAGGGATGTGGGCGTAGTACCTGCCTTACTCCCTACTAATAATGCAAAGCATCCACCGGAGAATGCTAAATGCAGGTGTGAAATGTGTACAGCCCTATACCAGTGTCCAGTAGGCAATTCACATGGATGGACAAGCGTATGAACAAGATGGCACCCATAACTGCAAACCCGGTGGAATTACACTGCCGCAGTAAGGCATTACACAGGTAATACACATAGGGACTACACTTGACATTCCCCATACAAAAAACACAGAGAACCAGATGAGAAAGTCCAAAGCAAAAATGAGGTACTGTAGAAACGGTCAGTGACCACTCAGAGCCCACCAGGAATTAAATGCAGTCACCATAGTTTATTGAAGCGCTTTTCGTCTGCTTCATAAGCAGACTTCTTCAGAATACATACAATGCAGTTCAACCTACTACATTTAAAACCCTTAATTGGGCAGTAAATTAGATGTGCTAAGTATTAATTAAATGCCTTAAAGGCGAACAAGCTAAAAACTCTACTCGGGTTACAGATTCCACACAGTGAGTAAATCAGACATTGCTTCAAAATGTATATTCTTCAGCGAAAATAAAAATATATGTATAAATATGAAAGAAGAACCAACATAATGTTTTCCAAATGTCTGAGTGTATAAGCTACATATATATGTTCTAGGGATTGTGCCAATATATTAAAAGAACTAGAGACACCTAGTAATATAAATGAACCATAATATATAGAGATAAACCTTATGATTATGACTAATGTAAAATATATCAATGGAATGTAAAGATTCAAAATGTGGTAAAGTAAATATTCATTTAGAAGGTTAGTTGAAGAAAGCAATTCAGACATCCTTGTCAAAATACTAAAACAAGGCCAGCCAGGTGCTCTGCCTCACATGTACTGGGATGTTGTTCCACAGCATAGTGAGTGTCTGGGTGATGAATCTGTCCCACCAGCACGTTCTATTAATGACAGTGTCAAGGTGTACGTCACCTGCCCTTGTGGTTCTGAGGGATCTAGAATCTTTAGGTGAAGCATAGTCATCAAATCCGGGTTCGACATGGCCTTGTATGCCAGGCACAGGTCACCTCTGGGCAAGTGGTATGCGACTGAATAGAGCTGGAACCCTTTCAGTCGGTCAGCATAACACATATTCCTGAGACCCTGCATCCGTTTGTGGATGAACTGTCGGGGCCTTTCCAGCTGCTGCAGGTGTCGGGTCAGATACATTCTGAACGGGGCATTGTACTCAATCATAGGTCTAATGAGTGATGAGTACAAGGGGACAATGACCTCCTGATCTAGATGTGAATCCCTTCATGATCAGGTGGGCAATGTAGAAGGTCTACCTAACTACGTTAGCAACGTGTGTGTCGAACAAACGGTTACCGACAACCCGGGTCCCCAGATCCCTGGTAACTCCCTCTGTGCTCAGTGGATTGCCACCTATATGGTAGCTAGGGGTAACCTTGTTCTTCCCGAAGGGTATGACTATGCATTTCCCGGCAATTAGCTGTAGGCCATGTCTCTGGCACCAGTTATCCATAGCTGTGAGGCCCTTCTGAAGGATATCTGTGTCAGATGTGTGTCCGACTATGGCACCCGGTTTGCAGTCATCTGCAAACATTGTCAGCCATAACCCCCCTGTGTTTGCTTGTACTTTGGAAATGTAGATGCGGAAAAATAGTGGACCCAGGACTGAGCCCTGTGGGACAACACCTGTGACCGGCTGTGAGTATGACATGGCGCCAGCAACTATGACCGTGTGGGTTCTGTCACTTAGCCAGTTTGCAACCCATCTGGCGAAGTATGTATTTACATTCAAGCTGACGGGTTTATCAATGATACCTGAGGGGGGTATTGTGTCGAAGGCCTTTGCCAGGTCGAGGTAGGCTGTATGGACTGCTTTGCCCTCATCAATGGCCTTGGTGACTGATCCTAAGTCAGACACGTTTAAAAGGCATGATCTGCATTTGACCAAGCCAAACTGGGTTGGATCCAAAGTATGCAAGTCCCCTATGTCATTATGTATGAGTTCCATTATGATCCTTCTCCATGGCTTTGCAGATAAGGCTTGTCAAGCTAATGGGATGGTAATTACCAGGGTCAGTGGATGCACCATCCTTGTGAAGTGGGACTACAGTCGCCTTGTGCCACTACTTGGGTACGTATCCTGAGGTGAGGCTAAGATTAAACAGCTGTCCTAACTGTGGGTTTAATTCCCCATTGAGTTCATGGAGTACACAGCTGGGACACCATCTGGTCCCATGGATGCTGTGTTTACTGCCTTGGAGAGAGCATTTCCCACCTGTGCGTTACAGATGTTCCAGGATCTACAATCCTCTGGTATAGATATCTCTCCATGTGGGGGGGAGGGGGTGAGAAGTTAGCACCGAACCTGTCAGCAAGTATGTTGGCAATGTGTGTAGGTTCAGTCATCCTCACATCATTCTGAACCCAGTCTGAGCATATCTGGGAGTGTCCTCCCAGGTGTCCAACATAGCTAAAGAAGGCCTTATGATTGTCTGTCGAGTCCTTGTTGATTTCTCTGTTGAATTTCCCCTGGATGATTTCATGACAGCTTGTAGTTCTTCACATACAATGAGCAAGGGTGTCTTACCTTACAAGTATTCCGCTCTATCTTGTAGTAGCTACCTCCTGTCATTGTAGACCTTGTTCATGGCTGGGGTCCACCAGACTGGATGCTTGCCTTTGGTACAAAGAGTCTCAGTTTTGTATGGGATTGCCTGATCCATGCAGTCCTGTAGGTGCTGGTGGAAGGCATATGTACGTGATTCAGCGGTTTGAGTAATGTTTACCAGTGGCTCAGGTGCCTTAAAGGAGACCACAGTAGTGTTCAGAAGTGTGAATTCGGCTTTTGAGGAAGGCATATGTATGGTAACCGGCACCACCCACAGCATTGTATGCCAATAGCAGAAGCTATTGTAGGTTGTCCAAACACACGTGTCCGTACACATGGAACATCATAGCAATAAACCACGCCCGGATGTGGGTAATGCTAGATATACTCACGGCAGACGTGGTGCGTTCCCGAGTCCGACGCTCGAGGGACCACACACATAGCTGGCCTTAGGCATAGGCCAACTAGGCAGCCGCCTAGGGTGCCGCTCTACTTGGGGCACCTTTCCAGCCTTTATTTTGTGTAGGTAGACCAGGACGGGGGTAGCGGGTGATGTGGCGGTGGCATCATGGAGTCCTTCTGCCTAGGGCACCACTTGACCTAAGGCCACTCTTGCCGTGGGTAACTACAGCAGTACCCACACCCAGACGCGGGTCATTGCTAGTATGACATATCATCTATGGAAAGAAACCATATATTCCCAGACATAATGGCACAGCATAATGCCTGTCCGCCGCCCAAACGCAGACATACGGCACCCTCGGCGGTGCGGACGTACTGCGCGAGATGTCCGTTACCAATGTCGACACTGTCTCGCTCTGTGAAACAAAGTCAACATAGCGAATCAATACTAAACAGCGACGGAGAGCACGATGTCCCCGTTGCTGAGCTGTTCAACCTGTTCCGCCATGTTAAATGTGTGTAGCAGAGCGGGACTGTCCCAAACTAAGCAACGGACATGTCCGTGGCTCAGTGAAAGCCGTCACGCAATGTTAAACCCATGTAATATGGCGAGACAGGTTATGAATACCGAGGGTTAGTAATGGAAATAGGTCCGTTCGACCAGACCGTGTGCAATTACTATAACAAGATCTACAACGGGTACGCCGGCCAATCACCGCACACGGTTAGGAATAATGGGGGGGGACATGGTATCATAGACACGGACAAACCGTGCCCATGTGACTCATCTAACATTCGTACACGGTCAGGGCAGTTCCGTACACTGGGCGGACAAGACCATACCCAAAGCACCACAGGAACACCCTGACAATCGAAGGCCTGTATGCGTAGGGGATATAAGCCCCTGTGATCTGAACATCCCTGCGGTCACGACATATGCATCCTGGGCCATGAGCGGGAGGGAATAAGGAATGTTTAACATGTAGTACCGCACCTTTCCCAGCAGGAGAATGGATGCCAGTGACGTGCGTGAGTGCGGGGGTGGGGTGGGGGATATGTAAATGTAGCTACGTACCATGGGTATGCATATTAATGACACCGAACAGCTAACGTGTAGTGGTCACAGTAACCGGCAAACGTGAATGCAGTCCCGTTTGAATTACGACTATAGAACATATAAATGTGAACGTGTACGTAATGCGTCCATGCTGCAAAGACTGTTACATGTATAAAGGTGTACGTGCGTTCCGCACACGTCCGTCAACCGGATCAGAGATATGTTACCGGAATAGTCACAACTAACACAGACCACGTAACCACACAGGCCCAGTAAACATATGGAGACAGAATACGGATATGCATGTGCGCCTGCGCGTAACCCACAATTATGGAATGCAAGTGCGCGTGTGCGTGTGTGATCCCCTCGAAGCAGGGCAGGTTAAGGATGTGTCCTCCACGTCAACCAGACAGGTCTCAAAAATGTCAGCCTCTGAAAGTATGGAATCGGGCAATGCCATGTAAAGTACCGTTAGAAATAGTGAGAAACACACGCTATGTGATGAGACAAACATAGAATGTGGATAGAATAACGTATGTGTTAGTAGTATGGATTGATGACGATTATGCATCAGTAACCCGACCCACTTGTCAGAAGGTGCCCCCGTACGAATTGCGTTCAGTTGGCTCACACTTGTTGACCAGGCTACGCTAGCTGGATATATGTCCAGTGTCAGCAGAGGCCCGTGGAGAAATGCTCCACACACAATAATAGCACAACATACCAAAGTACTCATATATGTAACCAAAAAAGAACAACAATAGAAAGTGTCCTGAAAGGACTGGTTACACACAGATCCCAGATGACAGACAGATATATGGCCAGTGGAAGCACGTCACAATTATGGGATCAGGTCCCTAAAGAAGCAAGAAGGTCACACATGACACGCCAGCGAATTGCCAGATAGACACTGGTCAATGTAACACACAGCAAGATCAAGGGCCAACCAGCCGTACACCATGCCAGAACCTGTACAGTGGAAAGGTATGGCATGGTAATTGATGTGTGTACACAGGTAATCCACAGACAGTAACAAAGAAAGGTATGAAACGAGGGGTTCACATGTATATATCTACACACAGCAGTCCGACGGCCCGTATATATGACGCATGGACATAGATTTGTCACTTGAAAACAAGATGTAAACAACTACAGCTTATTCCATTTCATATTGATATAGTTATAATATAGTCATATTCACATGTAACATTGTGACTCTCATTTACATTCATATTTATACAAAGTATGCTTTAATTGTACTTCTTGATTCCATGCTTTGGAATCGTAATGCAACAGTTATACACATTGATATTTCATATCATGATCAACACACTACATTCTAAGGTTTACTCACAACAATTATCAACTATGTTTCAATATACTGATTGTATTGACCAATATTGTAGTTATATAAACACATTGTTGTTGTATTATTGTTTCCATTAAGTAATGTATGCAACACTGATTTGTATATGTCACGTTATCATCAAGACTTGGAGCACTGTCCACTTAACTATGAGCAGGTTTATTGATTAATTGACTTTAAACTGACTCTGAAGGAAGTGTATAAGGGACGACTATGTAATGTATTTTGTACTCCGACGATGCCCCATGTTAGTGGGTGAAAGAGCTTAGTATCTTTTGACTGTGGAGTGTATCGTTTTTGTCATTGTCTGTTTTGGCCTGATATATGTTCAATGATGTCTTTTATGAAGATGACCAGGACTCAAGGTTTGCTGTATTTCCGCTTACTGGCACGTGGATATAGATAGGCCAAGTAAGACATAATATGGGTAGTCAAACAGACATCCGCGATTGGGGAACATACAGCAGCAGTCAAAACCACTGGCCAGATGGTGACAGTCCAACACGTTCTACACTTTACATATGCACATCGGTGTCCATTGTAGGACTCCAAAAATTTACCCATTCGTAACATGTAACAGCTGCGATCGACCCAGACGGTGTAACAGCCGTGACTACGGCACAGCTAGACATATGCACCACCAGCGTGTTTAAGGTTGATGACAACTGTCCATGAAATGCAGGACATATGAACAGAAATCCCCAGATTGTCGTGTCCATATAAGTGCGTCCACATCCCAGTCCCGCACACATGAAGGATGTGTAATGGGTACCGTGGAGGGTTGCAGCCATGGGATCCTGGGTATGCAAAATTGGGGCTCGGTGTTGTTTGGCAGATAATCCGTTGTCCCGCCCCGTGGGAGGGATGTGGGTATAGCACGTGCCTTACTCCCCACTAATGATGCAAAGCATCCACCAGATAATGCTAAAAGCAGGTGTGAAATGTGTACAGCCCTATATTAGTGTCCAGTAGGCAATTCCCATGGATGGACAAGTGTACGACCAAGATGGCACCTATAACTGGAAACCTGGTGGAATTACACAGCTGCAGTAAGGCATAACACAGGAAATACAGATAGGGAGTACAGTAGACACTCCCCATACAAAGTCAGACCGCCGTGCGAATACCGGCGTACACAGCACTCGATCTGCCAGCAACGAAATGGGGAGCACTCGCTACCATACAGCGGAACAGATGGGCGACCTGTGGAACACATACTAATGGCACACTAACAACGTCAACTAGGATATGTAAGCTATGGCGTTCCCACCTATAAAGAAGACATGCTTCAATGAATACATAGGGGATCAACATGTTCTGGTGGTGTTATGTTGACAGTACAGTGACGGATATGTCCTATTGGGACGTCTGAGATTTATGTAAACCAGTTGCTAACCTGCATCCTTGGATATACATCAGTTATTTACAGTTCTAAAACACCTGGTTACGTAGCACCACGTAGAATGGGTAGTCAAATAGACATCCGCGATTGGCGAACATACAGCAGCGGTCGAAACCACTGGCCAGTTGGACACAGTCCAGCAACATCTACCTTTACATTTGCACATTTGTGTCCATTGTAGGACCCAAAAATACATTCTAACAGAACTCCATCCAGCCGTTTCCGACCACCAGATGATGCGATAGCCGTGACTACGGCACAGTTAGACATATGCACCGCCAGCGTGTTTAAGGTTGATGACAGGTATCCATGAAATGTAGGACATATGAACAGAAATCCCCAGATCGACGTGTCCATACATGTGCGTCCACATCCCAGTCCCGCACACATGATGGATGTGTAATGGGTACTATCGATGGTTGCAGCAATGGGATCTTGGGTATGCAGAAATGGGGCTCGGTGTTGTTTGGCAGATAATTCGTTGTTCCGCCCCGTGGGAGGGGTGTGGGTGTAGCACATGACCTACTCCCCACTAATGATGCAAAGCATCCACCGGATAATGCTAAATGCAGGTGTGGAATGTGTACAGGCCATAACAGTGTCCAGTAGGCAATCCCCATGGATGGACATGCCTACGACCAGGATGGCACCCATACCTGCAAGCCCGGTGGAATCACACAGGTGCAGTAAGGCATAACACAGGAAATGCAGATGGAAACTACAGTAGACACCCCCCATTGAAATCCAGACGGCCGTGCGAATACTGGCGTACACTGCTCTCAACCTGCCAGCAAGTGAATGGGGATCACTCGCTTGCATACCGCGGAACAAATGTGCGACCTGCGGAACACATACTGATGGCACACCCACAACGTCAACTAGGAAGGTTATAGGATGGTTAAGCTATGGCGTACCCACATATAAAGAACATCCTTCAATGAATTAATAGGATCTACATGTTTCGTTCGTGTAAAGTTGACAATACAGAGGCGGGAATGTCCCAATGGGATATCTGCAGATTGGTGAAAGCAATTGTTAGCTTGCAACATTGGAATTACACCATTTGGGTACAGTGGCGGATAACCCGGTTTACGTAGCACTACATAATATGGGTATAATATGGATTGCTGAACATACGGCAGCAGTCAGACCCACTGGCCAGATGGACACAGTACAATACGTTCTACACTTGACATATGCACATTGGTGTCCATTGTAGGACCCAAAAATTATCCGTATGCAATGTGAACAGGCGGCGATCTAGAGACCCAGAAGACCTGATAGCCGTGACTACGGCACAGCTACATATGTGCACCACCAGCGTTTTCAAGGTTGATGACAAGTGTCCATGAAATGCAGGACATATGGATCGGACTCCCCAGGTTGCCGAGTCCATAGACGTGCGTCCACATCCCATTCACGCACACATGGAGGATGTGCAATGGGTACCGTCGAGGGTTGCAGACATGGGATCGTGGGTATGCAGAAATGGGGCTCGGTGTCGATTGGCAGATAATCCGTTGTACCGCCCCGTGGGAGGTATGTGGGTATAGCACATGCGTTACTCCACACTAATAATGCAAATCATCCACCGGAGAATGCTAAATGCAGCTGTGATATGTGTACAGCCCTCTACCAGTGTCCAGTAGCCATTCCCCATGGACGGACAAACGTACGGCCAAGATGGCACCCATAACAGCAAACCTGGTGGGATCACACAGCTGTAGTAAGGCAAAACACAGGGAATACAGATAGGGACTACAGTAGAGACTCCACATACAAAGTCAGACCGCCGTGCGAATACCGGCGTACACAGCACTCAATTTTCCAGCAAGTGAATGGTGATCACTCGCTGCCATACCGCGGAACAAATGGGCGACCTGCGGAACACATACTAATGGCACACCAACAACGTCAACTAGAAAGGGTATAGGATGTTAAAGCTATGGCGTACACATATAAAGAACATCCTGCAATGAATCAATAGGATCTACATGGTTTCTTCGTGTTAATGTGACAATACAGAGGCGGGAATGTCCCAATGGGATATCTGCGGATTAGTGAAAGCAATTGTTAGCCTGCATCATGGGAACTACACCATTTGGGTTCAGTGGCGGAAGACCCGGTTTACGTAGCACTACATAATATGGGTACTCAAACAGACATCCGTGACTGCTGGACATGCAGCGGCAGTCAAACACACTGGTCAGATGGACACAGTCCAATATGTTCTACACTTTACATATGCACACTGGTGTCCATTGTAGGACCCAAAAATTATCCGTACGCAATGCAACCTGCTTGGAGCGGAGACCCAGATGAAGTGGCAGCCGTGACTACGGCACAGCTACATATATGCACCACCAGCGTGTCCAAGGTTAATGACAACTGTCCATGAACTGCAGGTGATATGCACATGAATCCCCAGATTGTCCAGTCCATACAGGTGCGTCCACATCCCATTCCCGCACACGTGGAGGATGTGCAACGGGTACTGTCGAGGGCTGCAGCCATGGGATCGTGGGTATGCAGAAATGGGTCTCGGTGTTGATTGGCAGATGATCCGTTGTCCCGCCCCGTGTGAGGGATGTGGGTATGGCACATGCGTTACTCCGCACTAATTATGCAAATCACCCACCGGAGAATGCTAAATGCAGCTGTGAAATGTGTACAGCACTATACCAGTGTCCATTGGACAGTTCCCATGGATGGACAATCGTACAGCCAAGATGGCACCCATAACTGCAAACCTGGTGGAATCACACAGCTGTGGTAAGGCACAACACAGGGAATACAGATAGGGACTACAGTAGAGACTCCACATACGATGTCAGACCGCCGTGCGAATACTGGCGTACACAGCACCCAATCTGCTAGAAGGTGAATGGGGATCACTCGCTACCATACCGCGGAACAAATGGGCGACCTGTGGAACACATACTAACGGCACACCAACAACGTTAAGTGGGAAAGTCATAGGATCCTGACACTATGGCGTTCACGCTTATGAAGAACATCCGTCAATGAATTAATAGGATCTACATTCTTTGTTTGTGTCCGTTTGACAATACTGTGGCGGACATATCCTAATGGGACATCGGAGGATGACCTAAAGCTTCTCCTAGCCTGCATCATTGGATCTACACCATCCGGTTTCAGTTTAGAATACCCTGGTCAACGTAGCACTACATAATATGGGTAGCAACCACACATCCGATTGGGAACATACAGCAGCGGTCAAACCCACTAGCCAGATGGACACAGTCCAACAAGGTCTACACTGTACATATGCACAATGGTGTTCATAGTAGGACCCCAGAGATTCATCCGTACGCAATGTCAACCAGCCACGATCGGGAGACCCGAAATAACTGACAGCCGTGTCTACGGTACAGCCAGACATATGCACCCCCAGCGTGTTCAGGGTTGACAACAGCTGTCCACAGAATGCGGGACATATGTACAGATATTCCCATATTGTAGAGTCCATAGAGGTGCGTCCACATCCCATTCCCGCACACATGCAGGATGTGTAATGGGTACCGTCGAGGGCTGCAGCCATGTGATCCTGGGTATGCAGTAACGGGGCTCGGTGTTGTTTGGCAGATAATACGTTGTCCCGCACCGTGGGAGGGATGTGGGAGTAGCATGTGCCTTACTCCCCACTGATAGTGCAAAGCATCCACCGTCTAATGCGAAATGCAGGTGTGAAATGTGTACTGCTCCATACCAGTGTCCAGTAGACAATCGCGAGGGATGGACAAGCGTAGGACCAAGATGGCACCCATAACCGCGAACCTGGTGTAACCACACAGCTGCAGTGAGGCATAACACAGGAAATACAGATGGGGAAACCAGTAGACACTCCCCATACAAAGCCAGACCGCTGTGCCAATACCGGCGTACACAGCTGTCAATCTGCCAGCACCGGAATGGGGATCACACGCTCCCGTACCGCGGAAGAAATGGGTGACCTGTGGAACACATACCAATGGCACAATATCAACGTCAGCTAGGAAAGCCATACGATGGTCAAACTATGGCGTCCCCACCAATGAAGAACATCCTTTGGTGAAGTAATAGTGTTAATGTTAATTGACCATGGAATACACATAATCCACATCAAAGACCCGCTGGCACCTTATGGCACACAAAGCACGACACACATAGGTAGATGAAACAGTCAACGTAGACGTTTCGTCCACGACAGGTCACATGTGGTATCCAAAGGTTACTCCATAGACATGTAAGCGCTATCACCCGTACGCTCCGTGAGACGTACACATAACATAGACGCGTCCAGGCTTTATATATCCCCCCTTACACTTCCATGTGTTACTTTCTGTGCAAACAATGAACATGTAACCACAGCATAGAAAGCACAGATGCAATGTTAACCACACACACATATGTTAACACCTCAGAAGGCATCCTATTAACACATGTATCATATGATATTGTACTATGCCGAATACTCATCATTGAATGATTTAACAATGTATATGGCAGATATGCATAGCATATCACTGTAATACAGTGGTACAGAACTGAATGAGTGGACAAATGTGTGCTAACCCTACATCTGTACCTAAACTACATTCACGTTACGGGGGCTTGCTCCACCTGCCTCTCAAAAGAGGCCTCATCAGTGTTCCATCGGTCAGCCCTGGTGTGTGGCCAACCCTCCACCTACTAAACCAAATAGATCCGCATTCTATAGCATAGCTGATGAGGTCCCCCCTCTGGTATTACAACCTGGACGTCGTAAAACACCGAATGTAGACGTATGCCTTGTGATGTGCCCACATCCGGCCGTAGGCATACGGCAATCCTGCGGCTGGCCAGGGCGCCGCACTAGTAGGGCCACCTGTCTAGTAGGTGTGTCATGTAGGTATACCATGATGGGGGCACCATGTGCTGTGGTGGTGGGCGCCAAGGAGCCCTACAGCCTAGGGCAGCAGTCGATCTAAGTCCGCAGCCGTAGGAGGGGTAGTACAGTCTGCAGGTATGTGCAGACGTGCACATGAAACTGCGGTCCACAAGGATTACCCATGGTGGCGACACATGCACAGATGGCTGTAGCGGGACACACACACGGCCATGCATACAGCACAGGTAGACATACACACACCATAACTAGCCAAGTACACACAAGGTGTATGGCGTGTACGGGTACACTGTCAGGACAGCAAGGATAGCTGTCTGTCACGATATCCAGCAGATGTCAATACGGTGTTCTGGAATACGGACAGTGCATGGACAATGAGTGGATACGCAACGTACCACAGTCATATGTGTCAGCCGTGCAAATATGCGATACATGGGAAAGACAGCCGTCCATGCTAGAGCAGCAGTACGGCCACAACATAGGTACGTAGATATACAATGACAGAGATACAGACGGACACATGTGGCAGGCCCGGGTGTGTCATGTACACAGCATCACCCCACCACACCATAGCATGGTGCACATGGAGATCACGCTACGGCGGTCGCCGACCACAACAGACACACAAGCAGTACACGAACTGCATACCGCCATCCAGAAACACAGGGATGGTGGCAGGATAGGTGTGTTCTGCGTAAACCACAAGGCAATACCGTATGAACCCATGCAGCTGGGAGCATGGACACACACACACATGTGGCAGGCATGGTGTTTGACCACACCCCCACATACCCAAACGCACAAACGTACGACACAGGTATGGAATGCGCTACGTGGACCACCGAGCACACCACCAGCAGAGGCACATGTACAGGTGGGTGGCAACATCCGTAAAGGAATGGCCGCTGATAGCCAAGGTTTGTGTTGCGAAGCGTCTAAAAGCATGTTCATCCGCAGAGGCAGCTGGAAACACACACACACACACACACACGGAAGGGCCGGGAGTCGAACCTACGCCTATCTACATGAACTCACTACAGTATGAAGCATTTACAGAACGCTACCGAGTTTACTGAGCACAGCGCTGTCAGAGGCATACTTCTAGGCGGGTGACATCACTCGTAAGACAATAGCTGGCAATAGCCAAGGTATGTGTTGTGAAGCGTCTAAAAGCATGTTCATCTGCAGAGGCAGCTGGAAACACACACACACACACACACACACACACACACGGAAGGGCCGGGAGTCGAACCTACGCCTATCTACATGAACTCACTACAGTATGAAGCATTTACAGAACGCGCTACCGAGTTTACTGAGCACAGCGCTGTCAGAGGCATACTTCTAGGCGGGTGACATCACTCGTAAGACAATAGCTGGCAATAGCCAAGGTATGTGTTGCGAAGCATCTAAAAGCATGTTCATCTGCAGAGGCAGCTGGAAACACACACACACACACACACACACACACACACACACACACACACACGGAAGGGCCGGGAGTCGAACCTACGCCTATCTACATGAACTCACTACAGTATGAAGCATTTACAGAATGCGCTACCGAGTTTACTGAGCACAGCTGTCAGAGGCATACTTCTAGGCGGGTGACATCACTCGTAAGACAATAGCTGGCAATAGCCAAGGTATGTGTTGCGAAGCGTCTAAAAGCATGTTCATCTGCAGAGGCAGCTGGAAACACACACACACACACACACACACACACACACACACACGGAAGGGCCGGGAGTCGAACCTACGCCTATCTACATGAACTCACTACAGTATGAAGCATTTACAGAACGCTACCGAGTTTACTGAGCACAGCGCTGTCAGAGGCATACTTCTAGGCGGGTGACATCACTCGTAAGACAATAGCTGGCAATAGCCAAGGTATGTGTTGCGAAGCGTCTAAAAGCATGTTCATCTGCAGAGGCAGCTGGAAACACACACACACACGGAAGGGCCGAGAGTCGAACCTACGCCTATCTACATGAACTCACTACAGCATGAAGCATTTACAGAATGCGCTACCGGGATTACTGAGCACAGCACTGTCAGGAGGCATACCCCTAGGTGGGTGGTATCATCTGCAGAGGCAATGCGTCCGATAGGGAATGAAGACAGAGTGCGCAGTCACGCAGCCTGTTACCATCCCAAGGTGGCCGTACAGTAACACGTTAGTGCTGCAGTCAGGAATACCAAATAACTACTGATCAGTACATCACGACAGGAATACGGGATGCACCACATGACACTTTACCCTATGAGAGGGCATCCGGCGTGCAGGATGTAGGCAGCCAATGTGGCATGACAGCCACATATGTGTCACCTGGATGGTCACCATGGCTATGCAGGATGCCATTGGCCATGGCTACACGCCCAGTTGCAGACATCGGTGACGACTGTCGTGTACCCCGGCGGTGTACTGGCCATGCCTCCCACACCTAGCGGTTGCAAAGGGGAGACAGACATGCTCACGGGGTATCAACGCAGTCGGGCGCGGTGTGCACTGTCCTGTGTGTCTATCTACACAGCTGCTTACTGGGCATGCTCAGACACTTAGACTTGGCACAGAGCAGACATGCATACACATGGAGCAACAGCATGGGTGGCAGAATGTGGACCGTCGTGTGTCCAGCCACACAACAGCAACCGCCATGGCACAGACGTGGCGTTGTGAAGGGGATACAGGCATGCACCCGGGTATTACTGCGGTCGGGCGCGGGGTGCACTGTACTGTGTGTCCATCTACACAACTGCTTACTGGGCATGCTCAGACACTTAGGCACAGAGCACACATGCATACACATGGTGCGACAGCATGGGTGGCAGAATGTGGACCGTCGTGTGTGTCCAGCCACACAACAGCAACCCGGCCATGGCACAGACGTGGCCGTTACGAAGGGAATACAGGCATGCACCCTGGGTATTACTGCAGTCGGGCGCGGTGTGCACTGTACTGTGTGTCCATCTACACAACTGCTTACTGGGCATGCTCAGACACTTAGACTCGGCACAGAGCACACATGCATACACATGGTGCGACAGCATGGGTGGCAGAATGTGGACCGTCGTGTGTGCCCAGCCACACAACAGCAACCCGGCCATGCCACAGACGTGGCCGTTGCAGCGGGGAATATCCAGGTGCAATTAACCATGGGTAGGACTGCCCTACAGTTTGTTGCATGCTACAGACCACCCTCCCAAACCCAGGATACCTGCACAGCCGTCCTGAGGACACTGGTGAGTGTGCATGCTCTCACAACAGCACCGTATTGGGTGACATCAAGCACCCATACATAGACTGGGAACATTACCCATGACACAACACCCTACGCCACAGGTCCCGGTGTTCATACACGTGACTGCTGTGAAACAGCCATGAACCATACCCACTAGGGGGGACGTATACCAGTTCTGCCCATCACACATGGGGAGGATATGCTCCACACAGGATGTACATCCCTCAATGGTGATGTCAGACCATATAGTGGATCCACTGGTAATCCACATCCTGCACCCAACACTGGCATGGGAGACCTAAGTGAGGACCTCTCCACAGCAAACCACACACATCATACGACCGGTGTGGTACCCTACAAGTCCTCCATGCCAGTGGTGAACACAGGCCGCACTGCCAACTCCCTTACGAATGCCTTCTCTGAGCACACACAGGGATGTCTGCACCAAGCGATCATGATAACATCAGGACCTTGTCCACCAAAGGTAGGCACATGGTCTGGTGGACCACAGCCACTGACAAACTGTACATCAACAGTTGGAGCTAATACATGACAGAGCAATATCAGTACCAGGGAAGCCATCACCCATTCATACCGGCGTCAACATACAGCCACACATACAATCATCCAAGGCCGCTTGTGGGAGTGGTACTGCAGAGGGCACATGAGACAACCATAGGGCCTTCCTTAACTGTGGTAGGGACATGGGTGGGAGCGCACAGACATGGCCGGAAATGATCCAGAATGGTACAACGGTCACTGCACCCACAGACATTGTCAACAAACCAGCGGACATGTTCCATGCATACATCCACCCCCCCCCCAAGAGGGGACATATCCATCCCACCAGAGTCTAGCCTCCGAAACATCTCATATGCCCTGGAGTGATCTGATATCTGTTAGGCGGTTAACACAGCACCAATGGGCCCCGATGGTGTCCCTGGCTGTGTGCTACCCAACCTCATTGAGGCCCTCGCCCCACACATAAGGCCACTGTCTCATGTTAGCCTTACTACGGGCTAGGTCCCCGCTGGATGGCATATGGCATCTGTGGTCCCACTATGCCAGGGTAGTGCTCTTATGGACTGTAGACATTACCGCCCTATCAGCTTGACAAGCCTTGTCTGCAAAGCTGCGGGGAGGTCCATACAGGTGCCCATGAATACAGACAGTGGTGTACAGCCAATACCAGAACATACCCACAACAACTTAGTCAAGGGCAGATCCTGCCTCCCAAACCTGCTCGTCCTGTCTGGAGCGGTCACCAAGGCCATTGATGGGGGTACGTCGGTTTGCACACACTACCATGACCTGGTGGGAGCGTTCAGAACACACTCCACGTGGGACTCATGGAAAGGCTCGCCAGCGTACATGTGGGGACATAAGTCACACGATGGTTCTCAGAATGGTTGGAGGTCACACCACACAGGGTTTGTGTTCCTGGTGCCGTGTCAGACTAAAAGCTGGTCTCGAGTGGAGGCCCACAGGGCTCAGTCCTGGGCCCCCTGCCGTTCGGCATTCGACCTTACAATGTGCATGCCAACATAGGGGGATTGTGGCAGACAAGGTATGCAGATGACTGCACACCGGCCACCATACCCAACACCCCATCTGACACAGACATCCACCTAGGGTGTCATACACATGGATAACTGGTGCTAGAGCCATGGCCTGCTGCTACATGCCAGAGAAGGTGCAGACCTACCCAGTGTGAAGGACATGTTTGCCCCAACGTAACATGTAGGTGGTAATCCATTCAACATGGTGGACGTGTTCATGGAAATGGGTACCACACCTGTCAGTAACCTCTGTCAACACACACAATGCCAATGTGGGTGGGAAGACATTCCACTGTGGCCACCTGGTCTGGAAGGAATCACATCCACATCACGGGTGTTCATTGTACCCCTGTACACATCACACACCACAGCAATGATTGCGTACAATGGCACATGTGGGCTGTACCTAACCTGACACCTGCAGCACTCAGAAGGACCACAAATGTTCCACGAGGTGGGGATAAAGGTGCTGGGACATGTGTCACACACTGCCCGACCAAGGGGACTCCGGCTGTATACCTTCCCAGCACGTCTGCTCTGTGGTGATCTGTGCCTGACATACATGGCCATGTCCATCCTGGGTGACATGGACATGTTCCACCTCCTAGGCTCCGGGCAAACACGGCCACAGAAGCAATTGTCAGACACCTCACCACAAAGATGACTAGGACGTGCTGGGGGAACAGGGTCAACGCCCAGAGACCCCCTACAACACGGAGAGGATTGCCAGCCCATGTGAAGCAGAGGCCCTGACTGCCTTTGTCCAGGAGTAATCATGACGTGTGGATGTGTGATCATAAGTATGCACCAGGCATCATCTCTGTGTCAGTGCTGGACAGGGGACAGGAGACTGATGGATGTGGTATCCTCATCCTAAGGGGTGTTAGCAGCCACACACAGTCTTGCTAGGTTTACACATGCCGTAGGGCACATAGCCTGGTATGTACATGTGCCTATGTACCTATGTAGGGGTCCATGCCGGTTGCGGGTACCTGTGCTATGCTGATATTGCCAGATGTGCCTGTGGGTACCCCACGACTACACATGGGGAACTGATAACAGTGCTCCCAGTGGGCACATGCAAGTACACCATAAGTGGCATACGGGTTAACTGAACCAATATGGTGCTACACATGTAACCACCATGCATACTGTGTACACAGAACAATGAATGCTGCACCTGCACTACATGGTATGTCTGCTGCATGATGTCAGTGCATGAACCACATCACATACGCACCTGTCACCTGCCATACACAGCCACCACAACATACACATCACATACTATGCAGACACAGGTATCACATACACCTCTCACTATGTTGTCCACCCTGTGCATCAGAATATGTTTGCATAACCGTGCACTGATGGTGTAGCTCACGGTTCTGTGGCAGAGACTTCATCATATGCACAGGGTGATATGTGTGCCACAGGCATAGGCTGTACCAATGGATGACATCATGTGTGTGTGTAAGGGCCTGTGCATTTACTGGGCATGACTGTGCAGAATGCATGTGGATGTGGTGGAGCCCTACAGTTGTGTTTGCTGTGTGTGGGTATGTGTGTACACAGTTCAGTCATCTGTGATGCCTACACGGGGTATACTTGGCAGCCCCAGACTGTACAGTGCAGGTGGTACGGCTCACTGTGTCCGCCTGCGGCGACGTGACCCGTGCCTGCCTGGGGTCGCACGGGCACTACTGGGTGGAGGTATAGAGTGGCCACTCTCCGATGACACATGTCCGCTGGAAACGTGTCCACGCCGGGGCCATCCAGGGCCACGTCCACGTGGCCTGCTGTGTCCTGGTGTGGTTGGTGTAGTAGCAGCTGCACTGCTGCTGCTACCAGCACTGTGTGGGTGGGCATGGGAGGTGGCACGCACACATTGACCTGTACTTGGTGGTGTTACTGGCCCACGCCCACGTGCCCTATGCCTCACCCCTACCAGGTGTTCCAGCACGGACAGCTCACGCTCACGGATGGCCATGCCTCGGTCGAGGATCCCAGCCATCTCACCCAATCTCCTATCCAGAACATCGGCAAGATGCTGTTGGGCATTCGCCAATGACTGGATGTTCTCATTTAAGGAACGGATTGCGGACCTCTGCAGCCTCTGCCCTTCCTGGTTCTGCCATTCGGCACGTGCCTGCACCGCCATTACAGTCTGGAACATGCGTCTGGTTATACCAGCTGCTGCACCCTGTACGGCAGGTGTATGTCTAGCAGTGCTCCTCCTACAAGCAGCACCTGCCACATGCCTGTGTGGCACTCCACCAGTCATTACACTGGCAACGTCATGTGTACCCGCACCTTCTGCAGCCACCACACATTCCTGCTCGGTGCCAACAGACGCTGACTGTCCGTCATCTATGGGCAATGGTGTTGGGGTATGTGTCAGCATCTGAACCATGTGCGGGGATGAAGGGGACGTAAGTGTGATGTTCTCCAATGGCACAGTGTCTGCCTGTGACGACCCTGCCTGTGCCTCATGCACATGGTCATCACCACTAGTATCTGTGGGGACACTAGCATCAGATGGACCGCAGGAGGGGAATGCACCTACAGCACCTGTCAATACAAAGACATACCGTAAGTTACATTACAGACATGCAGACACACACACAGCCACACACACACACACACACATGCGGACACACACACGCTGACACACACACGTGGACACACACACATGCAGACACATCATGCATGTGATATTGCAGGTGGCATGCAGCATTCCCACACCACAGCCCAGTGAATGCAGCCCAGACATTAATAGTGGCAGTATGCATACTGCCCTGGAGTGCACACTACAACAGGCAGGTGTCTTTTAGTAGGCATGCAGTACACACATTCATGGTAGTTTGCATGCATCACCGTGATACACCGTGTGGCCACGGGCGAGTTAACAGTACACATGGCTGCCGTCACTATGTCATGTACACCGCAAACATGTGCGGTATCATGTGGACATGTGACGATGGTGTCCCACCACATGCACCACATCACAACGGATGTCACAGTGCAGTGTTATGTGTACAGTCTACAGATACAATGCATGTGTAACAAGGATGTCCGTGCAGGTGTGGTTGGTGTGAGCTGTGTACATAACTGTACAGTGTGGAGTACGGGCACTGTGCCACTGCACGGTAGCAGGACACAGGTATGTTTCTGTGCGATGCGTGACCTGGACGCATTACATTGCCATGTCTGAAAGTCAGTTCAACTGCTCAGCAGCACGTATATGGTGGACATTGGTGGCACCTCTAGTGGCTGCAGACAGGCATTCCATTTCACTGGTGTACCACATCGGATGTCCAGGGGGTCCACTACAGTGATGAGCCCACTATGTGTGGACAGGGTGCAATGGTGACTACCCACTGCGGATGTACTGTGTGGCAACATGCCTGTAGGTATCACCCATGGCCTTGTTTGTCTGGGTCATCGACAATTGTGTGTGATGGACATCGTGCACACGGCCCTGTGGTGGCCCATGTGACATACAACCATACTAGTCTGAGGTGTCACATTCCCTACGGCTATGCAGACATTGTGGATGTCTGCTATGTCGTGCATAGGTCATGTCATGGTGTGACAAACAAGAACAAAATCAAAGCCAAAGCATGAGATAAAAAACCCCACAGCAATAGCGTACTTCAATTTTAATGCCCGCTTTCATCACAAGACTTCCTCAGAATGCAACAAAATCATTACCAACAAGCCTTTAAATATTCATACCAATTACATGCAAATTAACAATTAATTAAAAATAATTAACACAAACGCTTGTAAAAATTAATAAGAGTACAATATTTGATTAGGTAAGCAAAAACATGGTGTCACTATCTTTATCAATGTGTAACTTCCTATATTTTAAAAAACATTTTACATTAATGGTGTCATTCAGTCCTGGAAATTTATCTGAATTCAGTTTAATTTGCTAAATGGTCTCACGTTGTTCTAGATAGTTTTTGTAATCACCTGCTCTCAAATCAGAATGTACAATTTCTAAAACAGAAAATAAAAATTTTTTAAAAGAAGTGAAAACAACTGAATGCTTAAAAAGAGCACTATTTTCATCCCTAGTTTTAATGCTGTAAATGTTCTCCCTTATCCTAGTTTTAAGACATCTAGTCGTCATGCCAATATAAAAAGCTGAGCACCCTGAGCACAAACTAATATAAACAACCCCTTTAGAATTGCAATCAACATAGCCTGGAACCTTAAAGGTTCTGTCAATGGTTTCTATCCTGATGTAGGGACCCTCAGAAACAAACATGCACATGTTGCAGCTGTGGCAACAATGCATTCCAGTTTTGTTAGTATGTAAATTCATTTGATTAAAATCATGAAATTCCAAAGTTTTCTTCAAATTATTGTGATTCCTAAAAACAAAAGAAGGTTGGTACCCCAAAATTTTTTGTATGTCATTGTTGCCATTTATTATCTTCCAATTGTTGGTGACAATTTGCCTGATCTGGCCCCCATCAGAACTAATATCTAATGAACACATGATGTGTTTGTTGATGTCATTCTTCTTATCTAACCTGTTGACAGTGGTGACTGACAAAATGGGATAATCTAATAATGCTTTAAACGAAGTAGAACGTCTGCTAAAAATCTCGTCCCTTGACTTGAATAGTTCAATAGTGCTATATCCTCTCTGACTGAATAAGGAAATGATTGTATTAAATTCATCAATAAGGTCACAAAATTTAGAGGTCATGCGACTAGCTCTTATGAGTTGACCACGAGGAATGTTTTTAATAACATGCCTTGGATGATTACTAAGGTAATGCAGGTATCCATTGGTGAACGTCTCTTTGTGGTAAATCCTGCTGTGAAACCTAGATTCGATTTCATCCCAATATAGAAACACATCTAAAAAATTAACCTGCAACCCTGAACATCCTTTAGTGAATTTCAAATAATCAGAGGATAAATTAATTTCTGAAATTAAAAAATCAACAGTGGAAGAATCTCCTTCTATTACAAAAAATAAATCGTCGATTAAACGACAGTAAAACTTAATATGAAACTTCCTGTTTAGAATGGGCATAACCTCAAACTCCCACCAAGCCATGACTAGATTAGCAAAAGCTGGTGCAGCAGGAGACCCCATGGCCACCCCCTTCTTTTGTCTATAATAAGTTTGCCCCAATAGGAAAAAATTGTTTTCCAAAATAATCTCTAAAAATAACCTGATGGTAGAAATGGCGTTTGTAGTCAACCCAAAATTTTTTCTAAGTAAAAAATCACAAACAGCATCTATTCCTAAAATATGAGGAATACATGTATATAAAGAGACAACATCAATGGTAAAAATGATGTGCCTCATGGGATCAAACCCACTTTTCTGCAAGAATAACCCAAATTTGCTTAAAAAATGCCACGAGTCTTTGATAAATGAAATTTCACCAGCCAAAATAGGCCCCGACACCACATCAACTACTAAGGAAATCCCCTCAGTTACAGAATGTGGTGAGGAGACAATGGGTCTAAGGGGGGGGGGGTTGTTGATGTTCTTATGCGTTTTGGGTATACCAAAAATAACCCCTATGCATGGCTCTTGAACCATACAGAAGTCGTAAATGTCACGAGTAATGTCGCCTGTCATGAATAGGGCGTATAACTCAGAATGAATAAAACGCACCCTGCGTTTAATTTCATGAAGGCTGATGATCTCATAATCATCACCGTTGTTAACAATATCTAGCATTTTGTTATTGTAAGCCGCTTGGCTCATAATAACAATATTGCCCCCCTTGTCACTTTTCATGAACCTAAAATCTTTACAAAGTGTTTTTAGATTTTGGAGGGCCATCCTTTCATCCCTAGTCAAATATGACTGAAGTTAGAATTTTAAAGTATGGTTTAAATTTTATTCCAACTTCCAGGGCTAATTTTAGCAATACCATCATTGATATAAAGAAATTCACCAGAAAACTGAATTTATTCTATTTGATGAATTTTCTATCAGACAAAGAGCAAAAAAATAAGGTTTTGATCAAACCTTCAGATTTTACCCCCCACTTGCATCACACTATTAAGGTCTTTGAGGAACAATGTATTCAGGATATCACTCGAGTTTTGAATAATAAAAGATACACCACTAACAATTTGAATAGGGATGAAAGGATGGCCCTCCAAAATCTAAAAACACTTTGTAAAGATTTTAGGTTCATGAAAAGTGACAAGGGGGGCAATATTGTTATTATGAGCCAAGTGGCTTACAATAACAAAATGCTAGATATTGTTAACAACGGTGATGATTATGAGATCATCAGCCTTCATGAAATTAAATGCAGGGTGCGTTTTATTCATTCTGAGTTATACGCCCTATTCATGACAGGCGACATTACTCATGACATTTACGACTTCTGTATGGTTCAAGAGCCACGCATAGGGGTTATTTTTGGTATACCCAAAACGCATAAGAACATCAACAACCCACCCCCTTAGACCCATTGTCTCCTCACCACATTCTGTAACTGAGGGGATTTCCTTAGTAGTTGATGCTGTGTTGGGGCCTATTTTGGCTGGTGAAATTTCATTTATCAAAGACTCGTGGCATTTTTTAAGCAAATTTGGGTTATTCTTGCAGAAAAGTGGGTTTGATCCAATGAGGCACATCATTTTTACCATTGATGTTGTCTCTTTATATACATGTATTCCTCATATTTTAGGAATAGATGCTGTTTGTGATTTTTTACTTAGAAAAAATTTTGGGTTGACTACAAACGCCATTTCTACCATCAGGCTATTTTTAGAGATTATTTTGGAAAACAGTTTTTTCCTATTGGGGCAAACTTATTATAGACAAAAGAAGGGGGTGGCCATGGGGTCTCCTGCTGCACCAGCTTTTGCTAATCTAGTCATGGCTTGGTGGGAGTTTGAGGTTATGCCCATTCTAAACAGGAAGTTTCATATTAAGTTTTACTGTCGTTTTATTGACGATTTATTTTTTGTAATAGAAGGAGATTCTTCCACTGTTGATTTTTTAATTTCAGAAATTAATTTATCCTCTGATTATTTGAAATTCACTAAAGGATGTTCAGGGTTGCAGGTTAATTTTTTAGATGTGTTTCTATATTGGGATGAAATCGAATCTAGGTTTCACAGCAGGATTTACCACAAAGAGACGTTCACCAATGGATACCTGCATTACCTTAGTAATCATCCAAGGCATGTTATTAAAAACATTCCTCGTGGTCAACTCATAAGAGCTAGTCGCATGACCTCTAAATTTTGTGACCTTATTGATGAATTTAATACAATCATTTCCTTATTCAGTCAGAGAGGATATAGCACTATTGAACTATTCAAGTCAAGGGACGAGATTTTTAGCAGACGTTCTACTTCATTTAAAGCATTATTAGATTACCCCATTTTGTCAGTCACCACTGTCAACAGGTTAGATAAGAAGAATGACATCAACAAACACATTATGTGTTCATTAGATATTAGATCTGATGGGGGCCAGATCAGGCAAATTGTCACCAACAATTGGAAGATAATAAATGGCAACAATGACATACAAAAAATTTTGGGGAACCAACCTTCTTTTGTTTTTAGGAATCACAATAGTTTGAAGAAAACTTTGGAATTTCATGATTTTAATCAAATGAATTTACATACTAACAAAACTGGAATGCATTGTTGCCACAGCTGCAACATGTGCATGTTTGTTTCTGAGGGTCCCTACATCAGGATAGAAACCATTGACAGAACCTTTAAGGTTCCAGGCTATGTTGATTGCAATTCTAAAGGGGTTGTTTATATTAGTTTGTGCTCAGGGTGCTCAGCTTTTTATATTGGCATGACGACTAGATGTCTTAAAACTAGGATAAGGGAGCACATTTACAGCATTAAAACTAGGGATGAAAATAGTGCTCTTTTTAAGCATTCAGTTGTTTGCACTTCTTTTAAAAAATTTTTATTTTCTGTTTTAGAAATTGTACATTCTGATTTGAGAGCAGGTGATTACAAAAACTATCTGGAACAACGTGAGACCATTTGGCAAATTAAACTGAATTCAGATAAATTTCCAGGACTGAATGACACCATTAATGTAAAATGTTTTTTAAAATATAGGAAGTTACATGTTGATAAAGATAGTGACACCATGTTTTTGCTTACCTAATCAAATATTGTACTCTTATTAATTTTTACAAGCGTTTGTGTTAATTATTTTTAATTAATTGTTAATTTGCATGTAATTGGTATGAATATTTAAAGGCTTGTTGGTAATGATTTTGTTGCATTCTGAGGAAGTCTTGTGATGAAAGCGGGCATTAAAATTGAAGTACGCTATTGCTGTGGGGTTTTTTATCTCATGCTTTGGCTTTGATTTTGTTCTTGTTGGTCATTTTGCGCTTTACTTGGTTTTCATGGTGTGACAATGTTGCAGACAGACATCCACGTGCATGGGACATGTCATGTGCCATGTCACAACGTGTGCACCCAATGCAGGGGCATAGGTCACAGTGGTAACACCTGTGCTCTGGCCAGATCACGGCTCACTATGTGGTACTGTGTGCATACAGCAGAGGCATACCAATGCATACTACACATGCAGCCATTGTGGAACACCTACACCATTGTATGCATAGCTGACTGCACATATCACACCAATAGGTTATGTGGTGTCATGCCACTCTATACTAATGGTTGTATCTACTGTACATGGGTGGTGTGTGTGTCGGGTGGTGCAACCTGTATACTGTGACTGGGGCACACCCAGGTGTGCATGTCATACCTGGACACATGGGGAATATCAATACACCGTATCATGCCTTTTACTAGCAACAGACTTACCTGCGACAGACCCTTGTCTTTGCGACACGCCAGACGTACCTGTATAGGGATGACACAAAGGTATACACATTATCCATTACTATCACCACGGTAAGCACTGTGCATGTCACATCATGCACCTGTGTGTTAGCATGTGCTATGCACATGTCTGCAAACACAACATAGCATACTGTAGTATGCATCTTGTGTGGCCATATACCTGGCATGTGTTGCTATATTATGTGTTGTACTATGACAACCACTCCTACGTCGCTTATCATACAAGCATGCAACACTGACTTACCAGGCAGCTCCGAGCTCATTGGTTGGGAGACACCCACCTCCACGATGGACGCGAGGGTTTCAGCGTGTTGTTCCATGGGTGTCCCCAGACTGGCCAGGAGCTCATCCGTGGCTGTGAGTGGGGGCTGGGTTTGTGGCCCACCACCTGTCCCACCTTGTTGTCTGGCGATTGCAGCGGCACGCTGTCTCGCATGCCGGATTAGGTCTGTGCAGTGCCTGCGGATCTGTTGATATGTGCGGTTGTGGCCGCCCAGGCTTTTCACCCTCCTGCGCATATCCTGCCACATCTCCTCCCGTTGTTGTGCCTGCAGTGGCACATGGCTAAATAAGATGTCATAATTGTCGTGTAACAATGGTATGATTACCTCGTCTTCTTGTCGGCTAAAGGCAGGCAGCCGGGAATGTGGCATTATCTGTAAGACATAATGATGGTGGCAGGTCACATTTACACTGCTGTGCTGGCATACTGCTGGGAATACATTGCTATGACATGTACAACATCTGCACAGTAATCTCTGCAAGGCATCATGGCAGTGACACAGCCGATGTGTTGCCGTCACACCATTGAGCAGTGGGTGTCATATCATATCTGTGTGTCACCTCATCACACTGTACACGCACCATGTTGATGTTAGCCTGCTGTGGACATGTGTACCTGGCTAGACCTGTGTCCATATCAGTTGGCATGGGTCCCCATGTGACAACAGTTCTACTGTTCACCTGGATGCTGTGTATATGTCAATAGACATCACGTACATGGCCATTATGAACGTCAGCGGTGGCACTGTACACATACACATGGACACCTGCACATGCATGTGTTGTGCCACGTACATCCACACAGCACTGTACGGGTGTTGGACAACTTGCCACGGCTCACCTGTGTTGCACATGTGATACACATGGGACAATGTGTAACCATGCCACATTAGCAGTGAAGGTCATGCATAGCATGTACACATGCACATTGTCCACAGCAACACACAGCACCTGTAACACCACAGGGTGCATCACCGCAACATTACTGCTGTGTATGGTTGATAGTGACAGTGCCTTTTGTCCATCGCACCATGTAGGACTGTGATAGCACATGCAGCCTTGCTGGGCAGGGCTGCATGGTATGGCAGGGTATGCCACATACATGGCACTGGGATGTGATCCACCTGGGGGGTAATGATATTGGCAGGGTGGCTGTCCATTCCATATGTCATTGCTATGTGTATATGGACATTACACATGTCTATCACCATGGTGTGGACACTGGCCTTATGCAAGGTAGGCTGCACGCTGCTTGGTGGGGGTGTGTCTGGTGCATGCAGGTATCACACACCCATGCATACACTGTAACCCTGACAGGTGCTATGTGCTGCGATATTGATCAACACAGTGCTGTATGTGGCCACACACTGCTATCCCGTGCACATGGATGGTTGCCTGGACTGACGTGGGTACCACATATGTCTACATCCAGTGCCTGCTGCCACCCCCATGTCTGCTGGTGCACTGCACACCGCCATCCCTCCCTCTGGAAACGTGGTGTTGGGCACAGCATAGGTATCCATGTATGGGGACAGGGATGTTCACATAGCAGGGGCACTGATGGTATCGTCAATCTGACCATACACATATGACGCACCCCTCACACATACAACCCATTCATTATGTTGTTCACAACAGTGACACAGCTATACTGCTACGCCGGAGACATTCACAGATGTACATACACAGATGCATGCACATCCGTCTGTGGCATGGCCTGGACTATTGGTGTGGTTCGGCACATAATGTGTATGAGTGCGGCTGGCGCAGATCTACTGTGCACATGTCTACACAGTAAGCCTGTTCTACAGTAGGCATTGGTGATGTGCTGTGCACATATCATATCTGCATATTTTGTTGGTGTCTGTCTATCCACGGGCCAGTGGTGGGACACACAGGGATATTGTTGAACATATCTGCATGCAACCCTGTACTGCTGTACCGCTAGCTTCTCAGGTGCTAATGTGTCATAGACATGCACACCATACCCACGCATGTGGTAGTGGGTTGCCACCCGTACCCATCTCCTCTTGTGGGTTGCTATCATCCCACACCCTCTTTGTATTGTATGTTCAGGCTATGCACCTGTGTGGGGCTTGTGGGCATGCAATGCAGTACTATGTGCCTTTGCACCCATCGCAGAACAAGTCATACAGGTACACTGGCGGCCGTACACTGCACAGCTTGATGTCGGCACATCACATGTTGTACACACATAACACATCTCCTGTGGGACATGGTCAAATGTACAGGCATGTCCATCAGTCACATGCCACTACTACCCCTACATGACGGCTATGCAGGACATGTGGCGGTACAGCAACTGTCACATGTACACGGGCAATGCCCCCCTACCTGCATCACGTGGTACTGCCTGTGGGGCATGTGCGTCTGCACCCATGCTATGGCCATAGATGACAGTTGTACATCGATATGTGCAACATACCTCATTGGGAGTTCTCATGTGCACATGTTCAACATGTCAACGCATTGTTTGTGTCTGTCAGACAGTCATTGTTGTGCATGGTTTACATGGCAGCCATGGCGTACTGTGTGTGATTCCAAGTACTTCATTGGGCTACCAGCATTGTACATTATCACGGCACATTCCAGCCATCACGTAGCCATCCTAGATGACAGTGGGAGGTGTTCTGCCATGTGCACATATGTCACACAGTACGAGGGTGACTGACACACATTCTCAGGACAGGGTTCTGACTGCTGTGGATGTGTGTGATGCTGTCGACGACCATGACTGCACCAGATGGTGTCATCTGGATGTGTAACATTCACAACACACACCTACCTTCACATAGCAACACATCATCCACAACGATGGACATCCCTGCATGAACACTGTATGCAGTATGTCTGTATGACCACTGCATGCACCACTGGTAGCCACCAGCATGGCTGCCAACAGCAGCAGTGTGTATCCTGTGTGAACATGGGTTACACCATTCACAACACACCTGTGTCAGATGGCCCTGTTGTGGGTCACAGTGCAGTTCCACACATCATGTAACAGTATGCATCATGCACCGGTATGTTGCAGTGCAAGTCAACATATGCACACATGACACATCACCTGGTACAACATGTCTGTCTTACCACATGCTATTGTGACCACCCTGTGATGACATTGTACAGGCTACGTGGACTGGGACATCTGATGGCTCAATGGTGTATTCACCCTCTGGGTGTGTGTCTAGCCAAGTGTACAGTAGGCAGTGGTCTGCACACGGGGATACTGTACATTTGCCTACTCTGTCACTGCGACTGTTGACTATGGTCATACTGTACTTATGCAGGCATGTGGTATTGATCCAGTATGACAGTCGTGGTCAACCACAGTACTGTGGCACACATGACCTGCGGACATCTGCCTAGGGTGTGGGGCCCACATGTACATCTTCACATGCTATGCTGCCTCTGCAGCGGTGTCACATGTCTGTCGCCAGCAGGGCTGTCACAGGCAGGCACGGCATGCAGTGATGTGTGACAATGCTTGCACCCTCCACTGTGCTGTACACAAGCACTGCACACACAGTAAGGCATGCCTGACATTAATCTGCGGTGCCTGGGACCTGCCTCCATGCTCTACAGAGCACACCTGCCAGTCTAGATTGTACACAGATCATACCTCCCAGGCACATACCTGGACTGCAACACACACAGGTGAGTGGATCCCACATCACACAGTGATTTACACACATACTGTATGTTTTTCAAAAACAAATGCATCATAGGTACTCCATGTTCGGATACCCATGTTTGTGACCGCTAGACACATTGTGACACGTGACGGTGAGTACACTGTACACCACAGGTTACATGCTGGCTGTGTTATCATACTGTACATTGCACCTCGGACAGTTGCTACTGCCATGTGCTGACAGCAACACGCACTTCCCTAGTATGGACTCCCATGTACCCACACATGCTTGGCCATGCACTACACATAGCTGGGTGACACATTACACAAGACATACCATACCTACACTACCCTCGGCATGCACCATACCTCCATGTGTCTGTGTGCTATACCTACAGACATCCCCCCTCTGGTTGATGAACATATATGCTTTGCGGCCCTGCTAGCCACACCCTGGACACACACCCATTGCAGCATACATGGTACATGTGCTCAACAGCCGGTACTACCGACATCTGCTGACGGGGGTAGTTAATGGCATGGCACCCCGGCAGCCGGACAGTATACATGACTATGCTGACACATATCACAGTGCACTTCTGCTACATGTACGCACTGGTAGGGACCATGCTATTCCACACAGAGACATGGTGGTACTGGCCTTTTCACATATGCCACGGTGGTATGCATGTTCCATGCACATGTGCTGTATGGGCGCATGTGCAGGCTGTTGCACGGTGGGTATGTTCAAATGCGTGTGGTGCATCACTTGACAGTCATGGTGTGTCCTCGTGGTCCATCACATACTCCACAGCTAGCTACCTACACATGACCGCCATACATTGCAGTGTGGGCCCTCACGCAGTGTGGTGGTATGTCTGTGTTGTTTGGCTACATCCACATTCAATGTAGCATACGACAGTCACCCAGGCATTGCCGACAGAGATGTTGTTGGCAACATGCCAGCCAATGGGATACCTACCAATAATACACACTCTCACTCACTACAGGGTTCCAATCCATACATGGACATCGCATTGTCCCTGTGGACACATACATGGTACTGCCATGCACACGTTATGTCCTAGGACACTGTCCCAATGTCACCTCCAATCTCCCTAGCTGTTATATCCCGCCAACCTGGTTGTTATGTGTCTCTGCAGCAGCCCACTGAATTAACTGCTAGCCCATTCATGGACGTTGTGTACCTTGACCACCACACCACCGCATCTATCACACTACACATGGGTGGTAGTGCATTGCACGTGTGGGACTGCATTCATACAGCCATGACTGCACCATTCGGTATGGCACTGGGGCACATCCTCACATCCATGCTTCACACACTCATTGACGACCTCCATGCCTTTGCTGGCACCCTTGTTGGGCCTCTGTGTGCCACAGCACACCACATCCACATGATGGCCACCTGTCATACCATTGCATGGATGGTTGGTGTGGTACAGAGGGTAACGGATCAGACATTATCCCCACATTGCCCTTCAGCACCATTCCACATTCTGGTACTGGCAATGTACACATCCACCATCACATCATACCCTGTGTCTCAGGATGTTAGGCTATGTGACTCCTGGACAGGTCACACAGTGGTGCAAGCATATCATGCTACCTACGACATGTAAGGTACATGTGGCATTACACAGTCCTCAGTCATGTGGCCCCTCATGTTCACTATTTGCTTACATACACAACATGCTGTCACGGAGTAATGTCCATGCCTACATATCCCACATCTACATACCTGGCAGCATTCTAGCTCCACCAGCTCATACTGCTAACAACCATACAGGTGTCGGTGTGGCAGATATATCGTGTAGATGTTATTGCGTCAGATACATCACACATGGTGCATACACATCACCTTTGCATAGCGACAGTCATCCACTGGGTATCACGTGGATACTGTCCCTATACATGCATATCACATTGTACATGGTTGCTGTACACACACATGCCCCACATGGTGCTGTGGTTGCCATATTCCACTGTGGCATGGGTACACATCTGCAGGGCCACACATATCTGGACTATGTGTGTTGCTGGGACATTGGTAGCCTTTGTACTTGTGCCATACACACATCTACACACGGGCAGGGTTACTATAACACATTCGTGGTGTGCCTTCCACAATGGCTACACCTTTCCATGTCACGGTATAGTCATGCCGTGATGTATACCAGGCTCAGACAGTTTACATATGCAGATGACAGACGGGGAACACATCTGTACTCATCTGCATACCACTTACACAGGAGTGTCATCTACTCTGCCATGGGCCATGTCCTCCGCATTACTGATGCATGTAGTACTCCTACATGGCGTTTGCAGTGGGCAGGGTGAATGAAGCACTCATGCATATGTGCACACAAGCCACATTGCTTAGCCTGGGCTTCTGTGTTACCTCCGCAGACTAGACACACACCATGCTGTAGAACATAGGTCCTGTGCACATCCCACAGGGACACACTGTGGCACTGGTCATGTGATAGCTCCCTTGCTGATAGGGTGACACATACACATGGGACCACCACAAAGGCAGTACTGTGTAGACATGCAGTTGACATCCACCTTTGCTGTTCAGTGGACAGTACCATGGGGGGGTGACACTACTGTGTACATTGCACATGTGTTTACACATGGACCTGCCAGACGTCATTGTTGCACACATTGCACCTGCTACAGATAGCTTGGACATGGTTACTTGCTGTTCCTTCCATTTCGGGTGGCTATTCTGCTACTACTCTGTCCCATATGTGCAGGCCATACATATCCTGTTAATGTACATAACACTAGGCCATACCTCCATCATGCATGCTATGCCTGTGATACTGTGTATAATGTCTGAACGTATCCATCATGATAGCTTTACATTACACATACTTGACATGGTCACCCCTACTGCGAGGCATACGTGCACGTCGTGCACACATTACGTATGACATCGACGATATCTGCCCATACACATGCGTGCTGTGACACTATACATACATGTCCTATCCCCTGCTGTGGCACTTCATTGTTGGACATCCACTGCCAGCATCAGCGTGGGTGGTGGCATTGTTCTGTGTTTTAAATCCCTATGGCAGCCCTTGGGTTATCCCAGCTGTGTACATGATGTCCCACTGCTGTGCACACGGTGTCCACAGTCGTTGGTATGCTCAGCGGGTTAACACTACATAACCACCTTTCACCACTCTCTGCTTTATGGACAGGTATCTTTACTGACAAACACCGTTCACATACAGTGCAGATTCGTCATACATATCATGCGTTACACACCAGTACATCTCGTGGGTTCTACATACCTTTCCTGTATTGCTTTCCGTATTCCGTTTGAGTCTCGCTAGTGACAAGTGATCGGCTCTTGTGGGAATAACGTCTTTGTTCGGTATGAACATACAGTTTGACTATCCTGGGAGTCTTCCTTATATCCGTCGTCACCTGCAGCATGTGGGTTCATCACACCAATAGCTGTTCCTCGGTGTGTACTTATGCACATATCACCTGTGCATTTCCTCCATTCGTACGGTACTCGTCGGAACTAGGGCATGGTTCATTCCTCGTCTGGGCGTTAGTTATTTGCACTACCTTCGTGGGGATGGTATGTATTGTGTTATGTTATGTGTGACTGTAACCGCTATGTGTGGCGTCAGGTACATTTCGCTGTGGTGTTAGCCGTGGATTGTGTGTGTTGGGTATGGTATTATGTTCCACATGTGGGTGTCCGTGTCCTGGCGGTGTCTGTCGATGGCGTTTTGCATTCTGATGTGTAACATAGCTCTTGTATTCCTGTACACAACGGATGCAGGTATGCATCCGCTGCTGATAGTGTTTCCCACGCAAGATGTTGCGGGTATGCCGCTGTCATTAACTGCCTGTATGTTTTTGCTGCTATTTTGGCTTGTATCCCTTTGATATGTGCGATGGGGTATATCGGCGGCTGTGGGTGACGGGTACGGGTTGTGGGCCTTGCATTTGTACATACACGATATGCTTGTGTGTGTGCTCCATCCCTGCCTGGGGAGCTGCAAGTTACCTGTCTGTTGTTCTAGGAGTGTAGGTTTTGTTGATGTCGTCTGCTGTTGGTACCGCCTGCTTGTGTGCTTCCTGCATATATTCCTCCGTCACATCGGTAGTATATCTGCAGCTGTTCGTACGTGCCGACTATCCCTTGGCATTTTGTCACGGATATTTACGGTCATTGTGGTCCTGTAGTTGGGACGGCCTGTATGCTACCGGTTGCCACCTATTCGGGTGGCGATTGCTTGTTTAACACTCGTAGAACACACAGCGGTGTTTACGGGATGATACGTGTCCACGATCGGTGCCGGGGTAGCACATGCATATTTCCACGGTACATAACTATTGCTGCGTAACGTTGCCGATGTATCGTGTTGGAATTAACATCTCGGTGCCATACATACGGTCATGGTTTGTACATGCGTCCTTTGCATCTCATGTTGGCTATACTCCTGTGGTACATTCTGGGACATTTTCGCTTTGCATCGTTTTACGTCGCCACGCACCTAGCAAGTGAGGAGCTCTCAGTACTACTTTGTGGGTACTGCTATACATACGCCTGTGGTTCCTATACTGTATGCCTACACATGTTATTCCACTCCGCCTGTTACATGTCACCTACATACACATTTTACAGTGTCACACACATTACACTGGCACAGCGGAACACACGGCACCCTCACCTCACACATACACATACTGCCGCTTTCGCAGGGACGGTTGCACACAGTACCTTCGTTGACCACATCGCCGGCGGCGGTGTCTACCTCCGCCCTCATATCCTAAGAATATTACCCGCACATGTCCTGTTACTGTATCGTGGCCTGGCGATCATCCCGAATGGTGAATATGCATTTAGGTGGGTTGACCTTTCCATGGGTGGCGTTCCCTGCTCTGTCCACCCTCCCGGATAGTCGGGTTGTCGTTCACTATGTTTACTATGTAGAGATTTCGCGTCTTACTTCTCTGTAACCTTGCATCCCTGTGATTCCCTGTTTAACCTGTTGTACTTTATATCTGTGTATGTGTACATATATTTCTACGTGTGTAATGATATCTATCTCCATATCTGTGTATGCACATATGTACATATGTAGACACCTTGCGCCGAACGTAGCAGCATACGGCTACGCCGTCTGCTGTCGGACCCGCGTGCGGTTGAGGTGTTGGCGTTCCATGCTCCGCTGGCTGTTGGTTGTGCAGTGTTTGGGTGCTACCTATGTTGGAGTCACACATGGGACCGCCCATACGGTACACATTACGGGCGGACATGTTTGTGTGCCGTCCATTTCACTGTGTGTGCAGGTAGGGAGGTGTCAGTCCATGGGGCCTACGCTGTCAGAGTATGTGCTATACATTCCCTCTTTGCCAAGGCATAGGCATATTGGGTACACCTCCGTCTGCCTACTGGGGCTGGCACAGTGTGTTCATGGCGCTGAACACCCTGTGCCTGTGCTTGCCTTGGCAGTTGTGGCAGGCTTGGTGGCCCTACACCATTATGTCCCTGCAGCAGCTGTTTCCGCAGGATCATATTATGTAGCATAGCACATACTATGAATATGTGGGCACATGTGCCTGGAGAGTACTGCAAGGCTCCACCAGATGTATCCAAGCACCGGAATCGTGATTTCAACATCCCAAACACACACTCTATGATTATTCTGGTTTGTGCGTGTGCCTTATTATGGCATTCTTGCATGTGTGTGTGTGTGCATTTCTGATGGGTGTCATCATCCACGGCTCCAATGCGTAGCCAGCATCCCCCACAAGGTGACCTTGTGTGATGTCCCCCCTGGCGAATACCTGATACAGCTGTGAGGCATGCCAGATAAGGGAGTCGTGGTAGCTTCCAGGGCTGCCAGCACACACATCCATGATAATGCCCTGCGCATTGCACACGACCTGGCAATTAATGGAGGGGAATCCCTTGCGGTTTATGTAGCGTCTACCCTGCTCACTGGGTGGTGACTTGATTTCTATGTGCGTACAGTCTATCGCACCCAGTACCTCTGGGTATTGTGCCACACGGTGGAAGTGGCGCATATTGCTAGCCAACTCCTCCTGAGATCTGGGGAAGTATATATACTCATGGGCATGTCGTAACATGGCATCCAGAAACTGGTGTAGTACCCTGGATGCTGATGCCTGTGAGATGCCCATTATATCCCGGTTGGCCTTTGAAAGGTACCTGTTGCCAGTATTCGCAAGCTTACACATACCTTTGTGTCCACTGGGATGGGCTCCCTCTGTTGTCTCTTGTTCTCAGGCTTGGCCGGCACAGCTCCACTATTTGCTGTAACGTGTCCCTGTCCACCCTGTAACGCTCTACTATTTCCAGGTCTTGCAGCCCCTGGTAGGTCACCCTTGGTCTGAACACTCTCCTTCTCCTCTGAGGCCTCCGGTAGTTGTCGGCACCCTCCTCCGCAACTCCGTCTGTCTCTAACACATGCCGATGCATCACGGCCATGGCAGCACCCAACATATACATTTTAAAAGTTCCCCGTGTGTTTACACCGTAGGGCAGCGTTTGGGAATCTGGCGCTGTGTGTTGTGTGCATTCCCACTTTATAGTGTTGTGCTGTACACCCGGTGATGTCATTGGGTGTGTCTCTGCTGCCGTATCTGTGGGTTATCTTCCGTGTTTTACCGTTGGCACTGCAACGCTGTTGCCTTTGGTGTTACATTACACTTGCCTGCATTGGTTTAGCTTTACACCTTACTTTACTGTTTCTGCACGTTGCACCTACTATTTCCGGGAGTGCATCCTGCAGGCACATGGCATCTCATGCATTTTGTCTGCCGCCACCATTATGCTAACTCTCTACTTGGCTGTGCTGTATTGGTTCTTCGCTCTTTGCATTTCTGCAACATCCACTACTTTCTTTGCATTCATATGCCTCCCCTTTCCCGTTTTGCAGGTTTCTGCATGCAGAGTTGTCAGCTGCCGCCAATTGCCCTTCGTGGGTTGATTGGTGTTAATTGCTCATTACGACTCCAATTACACTGCTTCCGCATTTCCTCATATTCTCCGCATCACCTTCCTGTATCCATGGTTGTTGACGGGGCGGCCGTCACATGACTGGTTTGGGGAACGTAGTCATCCTCGTGCACATGCATCTGTGCGCGCATTGTGTACTCTCAGCGCATCTATTTCCTCACACGCCGGTCCTGATGCTGTGATGTGCATTGTACAGCCCAGGTTTGCTGGGCTCCAATGTGCTTCCTCCTACAGTGGCACACCCCTCTGCGATTGACAGGTATTCCCTCTAGGCCACTCCTCGGTGTATTACCGCTGCGCCGTTTGGTGCAGCCTTACGCCGGCGGGGGTTTTGCGATTCAGTATTATCTGCCTCATTTGCATGGCATTGACTACTAATACATGGTTACGGCGCCAGACACCGCCGCCACTCCTTGGCAACCCTTGGGCTGTGGTTGTGGCTTTCCATTCATACTATGGTGTATTGTGGCTGTGATGCTGATGTGTCTTATACTGCTCTTTTATGACATTGTCATATTACTTCATTGTTCCTCACCTTCCGCGGACATGTCCTGGGGTTCTGCTGTGGTTTTTGCGTACATAACATTTATGTCGTTATTTACATTTTCTGCATGTTTTCTTTTGACATTCTCGGTTTCTTTCCCCATTGCCATGTTGCACCAGTATGACACCTGACGTTGGCAGCCTTCCGTTACTCCTATGTCATGTTTGGATATATGTAAACCGTTTTTTTTGGTTTACATTGCCGTGCTGTTATGCTACGCCTGCGCCACTTTGTGAATCGCTACTTGCCTTCATTTGCATGGTGCAACACCGCACATGGGGTATTTAACATACCTACGCCGGAGGCGGCGCAACTCAGGCATACGCCAGTGATGCACGTGGGTTTGGATCGTACCTGAATCGCTCGGTGGCCATGTCTGGCGTTGTGGCGCCTACGCCATGCATGCGCCTGGCGCAAGGTTCATGAATCCCGGGGTGCATGTTATATGCAGTAAAACAGTTTTGTGTAGTGTATAGTCAAGGGTATTTTAAATGTTGGGAGAGTCTTTTCAGTGACTGTTGCATGTGTGGAAGATATTAAAGTACTTTTTTTAGTTGCATAAAATACAGGTTTTATAGTATAACAAGAGAAAAGGGCTAAATAAAAGCAAGTTAAATGTTTATATACTGTTGTTTTAGGCTGCTGGGGTGGGGGTAGGGTATAAAAGTGCAGTGATTGTATTATATGAAGAATTAGGATATTTTCTCTTTTTTATTTTACAATGGTAAATGTCTAGATTATTACCTTTGGCTTAAGCTATAAACAGATGTTTTCGTAAGCAGGTAGGCTTTAAAACTAAGACAAAATTATGAATGCCACAAAAAATTCTAAGCTTCCTACTGGTGCAGATATTTTGGCTTGTTTCTTTTCCACTGGCAAATGTTCATTTGAGTTGATATGTCTGCAACTGAGGGCAACTGTGTATTCTTTTCTGAGTGACTCATTACTAAGTACATTTCCATGGAGATATGCTATTTGTGGGTGCAAGTAGTTAATCTTGAGAATTCTGTGTATCCTTTATTTATTATTTATTTTATTTTATTTATTTTACATTTGTTGACCGGGCTAGTCCAGCTGGAAAATTTCCATTTTCAGTTGAGGCCCGGGGAGAAAATCTCCACAGATTAAAACAAGGTTATAGAAATTAAACATGTACAATAAATGCCTGTGACACAGACAGTGAGCAACCATACATACATATTAGTCTAGATCAAGTAATAAAAAACACATAGTGCTATCTACGTATTGAGAAAGGCATTAATTATTTTTAAAACTACACTCCCTCCAGGTCATTGCATACATATTAGTGTATGTATATGTATATACATACCTGTAAAAGACATTGTTTGTATTTTTTTTTTTTTTTTTTTTTTTTTACTGAGAGAAATGCAAAATGTAAAGGTACAATGGCAAGTAGTTCAGTGAAAAAATTAAGTTTGAAATTATGGAAGCTGAATAAGAGGTAACAACCTCCCTAACAGCCATAAAACTTTAAGGCAGTTAATAGAACAGTATACACTTTGATTTTATTTAATGATAGCCAGTGCACTTTTTCTTAAGGTTAAAAGTTAACATTTTCTGAAATCATACAAGGTATTTTTCATATCTGGGAGACGAAGAGAGATAAGAAAGGAACATACAGTAATCAGTGTAAATGGGAACACAAGTTGTAAAATGCACTTTAGCATGGGTAACCTTAATTTTAGGTTACATAATACCTCTAGGTGCATTCATCAATTTGGAGAAATTGTTCCCTTCTGAAGAGTTAAACTATGTTTTGAAGATATACATAGTTTTGTGTGTTTACTCCAAGTTAATAGTGGATGGGGAGGTTGTATTTGTTTTTTGTTTGAGGGGCTTTATTAAAACAAAACATCTTGAAAATGTAACATAGGCTCAGATGGAGAAGAGAAGAAACAAGTGTACAAAAGATCAGCATGCCAAATGTTAGTACATGCATGTAACACAAAAGCTGCAAATACACATTCAAAAAACTGTCATGTATAATAGGTGGGAACAATTGCCTTTTAACATGATGGCTATGCTGTCCATATTATTCTGGAATGTGAATGGCCTCATGGGTGTAGATAACAAGGAAATTATATTAAGAAATGCAGAGTGCAAATAACAATGCTGCAGAAGACACATTTGGAAAGAAATATGCATGTGAATTTGGCAAAGAAAGGATTTCAGAATGGATATTCAACACAACATCATGGGCAGAGGAGAAGGAGAGGAATTATACTAATTGGTATAGAGTCTCCAATAGTAACAGGTGAGGAAATAAAGACAAGAATGATAGATATGTGGGAGGAAGGGGCTATTGGCAAGGGAGAAGCATTACAATAGCATGTATTTATATCCCACCAAAAACTGCTATTATGGCGCTTAAGAAAAGTATGGGAGAAATAATCAGCTCTCAGCAGGGAATATTATTTATAGGAGGAGACTGGAATTTGATTTGCAGTAGTGAGGATATATTGGGGGCCGAAAAGGGACAATATAACAAAAGATGGTAGATTTCTGAAGAAATTTATGAAAATATTTGGTAAGGAAGATATGAATTCAGTAGTAGAAACTTGGACAGAATTTACATATTATTCCCTAAGGTGCAATAACCAGGCTAGAATAGATAGAAATTATATTTCACAGGAACATGTGCATTGAATTGAAAGATTCGATACATATCCAATAACTATATCTGATCATGCACCAATAAAAACTAAGATAAAAATGAAGAGTAATAAAGTAAAAATAAGACACTGGTGCTTTTTCACCTATCTTTTTTAAAAGACAGGAATTTAAGAAATTGATAGTGGAAATTTAATCAACAGTTATTAGGGAAGATAAAATAATCTTCAACAGCTATAGCTAGCGACTGGGAAAAAATGAAGTTTAAAGTAGGGTCAAAATAAAAGTGAAAGAGATATGGTTAAGAAATAATAGGAATTATTTAGGGGGACTGACAAAGGTTAGAGTATTTCAGAATAAGCAGAATGTCACAGAACAAGAGGAGGAGAGATGCAGAGTGCTAAAGAGACAAAATGTTAGTATCTGGATACTGATCTGATGCTGCAGTTAAATAACTATTTTTGATAATAACTCCAGAGCACAAAAACTTTTAGCATAACAACTTAGGTAACAGAACGTTGAAAGTGTTCTCACCAAACTTGGGGAATCTATAATAGGCAGAGCCCCTCAATGACCCTCTTCAAGAGAAATCTTGATGAGTGGATGGGAGATCGTATGTTTACCCCGGGGATCTCTTCTGTGTCCCTACTAGACAGAGGCACAGTAAACAAACCTTAAAAGGACTATCTTCTGTGACCTACTATACAGAGGCACAGTCAAATAATCTAAAAGGGTGGCGAAAGCCAAACACACTCTGGCTAGGCTTATAAATGCTTTCGGAAAAGTTAATACTTTTCCTTCATCAGGCATTTTGAAAATCAATTAACACACGTTATATACTTTCAGCTATCTTCAATTAAGATCAATTAAATAACAATTATATTAGATTAGGTAAATATCACTACAACCACTTAAAACATTTAGAAACATACTACCATCAGGTAGTTATATATTTAAAACATTATAAATGTACCATCTTCTTATTGTAAAAAGAAAACTGTCACAAAATTACCAAATTTTTTATGTACAGCCATAATTAATACCCACAAGACAATCATCAATGCCCTAAAAGGGCAAGAAAGTAGTAATAATTATTAATATACCAGAAAATGGGAATATGCCACTAAAAGAACTGTATCAATATTCAATTTGTCTTATAACTCCCTTTACCTTAATAAGACTGGTTTAAAACAAGTTATCTTCTCAAAGCTAATAATTTCAAAATACATTTTATGGAGACAAACTCATTAAGACCCGGAGGGGCATAAGCCACTGTTCTGATGTGCCAATAAAGTTCTTGAATTTCTAAATCTAATTGCCATGGGCTACCTCTAGGATTAGCCATTACCTGATGTAATACAACAAATTTAAAATTGTGATTTGGGTGTTCGACTAAATGCCTAACTAAAGCATTGTTAGTATCCTGTTTTTTAATAGCATGCTGATGTTCATAGATACGCTGCTTTAGTTGCCTCTCTGTCTTTCTTATGTAAAATGCAGGGCAGTCCTGGCAGGTAGCAGAGTAGACTACAGCTTTAGTTGTACATGAAAATTTGCCCTGGATATTGTAAATCTTATTTCTAATGTTAACCTGCTTGTCTGTGATGAGGTGCTTGCACTGGTGGCAAGCACCACACTTAAACATTCCATTATTCTTGGTCTTTTTATTATTATTAGTACTTGGACATTCTAATAAGCTTTTAATGTTAGGACCCCTCCTGTAAGAAATGTTTGCTTTGTCCCCCAAGACTTTATTCAATCTACTGCTTCTATTATTAGAATCCAGTTTTTATTTAAAATATCCTTAATATAGCCACTATCTAAACTATATGTACATAAACAACTAGTGTGAAAATCTTGAGTACCCAAGCTAGAAGTATGATGGCTCATGTTAGTTACTTCTTGATATACTTCTAAAGATTTAATCAGGAGGGGTTTAAAATATCCAGACTGTCTCTTGTAGATCACTTCATTAGAAATTTTAGCTACCAAACAAGAAGGATACCCTCTTTTAACAAACATTGATTCTAATAGGGAACATTCATTAATAAAATCCAATTCTTCGGAAACCATTCTAGCTGCCCTCACCATCTGGCCCTTAGCGACAGCTCTCTTTTGATGGTGAGGGTGGCAGCTGGAAAAATGAAGAAATGAATTTGAGTATGTAGGTTTCCTATAGATTGTACTAATAAACCTAGATTTCCTTGTGTCCTTAGAAATACGAACATCAAGAAAGTTAATCTGGTCTTGTTGGAAGTCATATGTGAATTCAAAAAAGTCTGTCGTACCTGATATGGTAGAAACAAAATCTAAGACAAGTTCACCAGTACCTTTCCAAACAAAGAACATGCTGTCCTGGTAACGTGTACACCAGGCAACATTGTTCTTAAATATAACATTGTTGAAAAGGAGAGTCTTTTCCCAATGAGCCATGACACAATTGGGGAAACTACCTCCACATGGGGAGCCCATAGCAACGCCAGTTTTTTGTAAGTAGATCTGCCGCTCAAACCACATAAAATTGTTAGTTAGTATTATGTCAAGGAGGGTTTCCACTAAGTAAATGGTGCTGTTATTAACTTCCCTCTCCATCATGAATTCTCTAATCCATTCCAACCCTATATTATGTGGTATGACTGTGTAAAGGTCTTTAACGTCTATTGTTAAAAAGGAGAAATCTTGTTGAAAGGGAATGTTACTGAGATCTGTTAAAAAACTCCAAGAATCCTTGCAGATCTGTGTTTCTTTTGCTACTAGTGGTTTTAAAATGCTGTCAACATATTTAGCACACTCGTAAGTGATGGAACCCCACCCATCAACTATTGGTCTAAAAGGGGGTTCGACTATGCTCTTATGAATCTTGGGTGTGCCAAACAATGCTGGAATTCTTGGAGCCAGCATTGACAAATAGTTGTACAAGTCTAAATCTATAGACCCTTCCAAAAATAGGTCTTGCAGAGTCGACCGGATCTTTTTATAAGCTACGTTAAGCTCGTTCTGGCTACTTAGTGTGTAGGCTGGAGAGTTAAGGAGTTTCATCATGTTCCCCACATATAAATGAACACCCAAATCACAATTTTAAATTTGTTGTATTACATCAGGTAATGGCTAATCCTAGAGGTAGCCCATGGCAATTAGATTTAGAAATTCAAGAACTTTATTGGCACATCAGAACAGTGGCTTATGCCCCTCCGGGTCTTAATGAGTTTGTCTCCATAAAATGTATTTTGAATTTATTAGCTTTGAGAAGATAACTTGTTTTAAACCAGTCTTATTAAGGTAAAGGGAGTTATGAGACAAATTGAATATTGATACAGTTCTTTTAGTGGCATATTCCCATTTTTTGGTATATTAATAATTATTACTACTTTGCTTGCCCTTTTAGGGCATTGATGATTGTCTTGTGGGTATTAATTAGGCTGTACATAAAACATTTGGTAATTTTGTGACAGTTTTCTTTTTACAATAAGAAGATGGTACATTTATTATGTTTTTAATATACAACTACCTGATGGTAGTATGTTTCTAAAGGTTTTAAGTGGTTGTAGTGATATTTACCTAATCTAATATAATTGCTATTTAAGTGATCTTAATTGAAGATAGCTGAAAGTATATAACGTGTGTTAATTGATTTTCAAAATGTCTGATGAAGGAAAAGTATTAGCTTTTCCGAAAGTGCTTACTTAATTAAATTCTGTTGGTTTTATTCACTGCCTCAGTTTTTTCGCTCGCCACTTGTGATTTTTTATCAGTTTTTTGGTGTTTGTGTCATAAGCTTATAAATGCCCTAGGGCAGATAGCCTAGTATCAACCTATGAACCTATGAACCCATAAGAAAAATAACCAGAGATCCTTTAGAGGTTTTTAGAGAGATTCTGGAAATTTTATAAAAATTTGTATGAGGCAGAGAAATGTTGAAATAAAAAAGTACAAATGGAAATGCTTATGGAAGACTTAATTATGCTAAGGTTAGAGGTAAAGAAGGCTCAGCAACTAACAGTGAAGACAGGAGGTGATGAGATAAAAACAGTGATGCATAATCAATTTTCAGGAAGTCTCCAGGAACAGATGGTATTCTAGTAGATGTTTGGAAACTAGGAGAGAAGAAAGTGATAAAGATCTGGAAGATTTTCTTTAACAATATTTTAAAAGGAGGGAAAGCACCAACATCTTGGAAGAAAACTGCGGTGGCTGTGTTACCTGATGATGGAAACACCCTTCAGACCCAGCTTTATATAGACCCATTTCAATTTTAAACCGTGATTATAAAGTGTTTATGTCTATACTAGCTAAAATAATGGCACAAAGGTGTTGCCAAAATTGATAGATATGGATCAGTGTGGTTTTGTGGAGGGGTTACAAACATTTGACAACATTAACAGAACAATGATGAAGCATTGGGAAGCAGAACATAAGAAAATACCTCTGTTTTTGGTGGATCTTGATGCCGAGAAAGCATTTGACAGAGTAAGTTAGGGTTTTATGAGTAGGGCATTGGAAGCATTTGCATTCCCTGATACAATTATATGGTTAATTAGAAGGATATATGAAGGATCAGAGGTAAGAATTAAAGTGTGAGGGTTCCTCTCAGATAAGCTGTGTTTGAACAAAGGAACCAGACAGGGGTGTCCTCTTTCCCCTTTATTTCTTTATATTTAAAGCCATTGGCAAAGAGAAGAAGGGACTCAAAAATACAAGGTTATAATTGATATGGTAATCAAGAAAAGTTGGCTTTATTTGCAGATGATATTATTTTGTACCTGATAATTCCAGAAAAGGACATCTCAGTGTTCTGGAGCATTTTGAGACAGTTTCAGGTCTTTTCAGGATATAAAATTAATGAAGATAAAACTAAGGCCATGGCCATAAATTATGTACCTACATGCAAATTGGTTCAGCAATGCCCATATTTCTGGGGACATGACAAGATGAAGTATTTAGGATTAAACAGGTTTTTGTTATGGCAGCTAAGGATATGTAGGAAAAGACTAAAGAAAAGTTAATACAGAAAAATGAGAAACTGGAAATTGTTATTTATGGATATGGGTATTAAGATACAAGTAGTGAAAATGTTTTTGGTCCATTTACTCTTGCATATAGGTCAGGCATACTTTTATCAACCAGAGGATAAGTTGTGGATAATAATTTATAAATAATTGAAGGTATTTTGCTGGGAGGAAAAGAGAGAAAAAGCTAAGAGGGAGAAGCTGGTCTTTTCAAACGAACAAAGTGGTTACCTTTTACCTGAACTGAATGTATATTTAAGGTTTATGCACATAACCCAAGCAGAAGGCTATAATTAAAGTGGGACGAATGATGACGAAGCAGGAGAAAGTTCAGGAAACTGACATAAAGTGGGATTTTGGATGCAGATCATTAAGGAGAATAACAACTATCCAGAATATTATATTCATAAAGTAGCAGAAAGTATTCTAAGAACTAAGTCGATATGAGAACGGATACAGGAGATTTTACCAGTAGGGATGACTGCAAGTAGGGGTACAGAAAATAGGCAAGAGAGGGATGGAATTTACTGGAAAAACCTGAGAAAGGAACCAATAACTCAACCAGGAAAGATAATAGAGTGGGATAAGGCCAAATAGACATTTGGATTGCAGGCTAAAGACTGCCTTCCCTTCCAGGGCTTGATGTCAGAGTACAGACAAAGAGAAAGGGACAGGGGAATTTTAAGTGAAAGGCCTGCTCTGGTAGAGGTTTTAGTTGAATCTAGAACATAATCAGTTGTTAAAAAGGTATGATTAGTAGGGCATGTAAAATACTGCATGATAACTATAAGAATCAACCAGAGCAGATTAGAAAAGATTGGGAAGAGATCAGGAAAGCGATTTACAAGGAAACAATGGGAGACATAAGTATAGCTCCCAATCCAGAAAGTGTATGATCTTTGCTTGCAAGGGTTTGCATAGGTATTTTTATAATCTACGCAGACTTCAAATAATTTTTCCTCAGGTAGGTAGCAAATGCTGGATGCGTGATGGAGAAGAAAGAGATAAGTGAGAATGCATGCTTTGGGAGTGTAATGAATTAGCAGATTTTAAAAATTCCCTACAGAGTACTCTGTCAGAAATATTGGGTGAGCAAATAGCTCTAAGTAAGGCAATTATTCTTTTGAGTTGAGATACAGGATGTCAATTGTCTAGACATAGTAAGGCCTTTTAATTCTATTGGCTAGCAAAAAAGCAATTACTGGAAAATGGAAATCAGAGTCTACACCAACTGTATTTGAGGTACTGAATATATAAAAGAGATAAAATAACTGGAAGAGAGATCTTTACAAAAGGGAAGGAGAAATTTACATAGAAGAAAATGGAAATTGTTGGAGTAATATATTCATAATAATGTTCAACAGGAGGAATGAGGTTTAGGAGAAGCAGGATTCAGCATTTCTTTGTAATGGAGTGATGGTAGTAGCAAATAAAATGTAAGTGATGTGCATTGTGTTTAAATGGAAAAATGTTAAAATAGCTTGTTTTCTTTTCTGTTAATGTATGTTTGCCTGTGTATTAGGTGATAATTCAATAAAAGTGTTTAAAAAAATTAAAAAAAAAAGTTAGACTGTTTCATTGGCCAGAGGGATTTTTAACTGGTTTAGTCAGTTTCTTGGAATCTACAAATTTGGTGTGCTTGTGTAGCTCTCAGTTTAGTTACACAGAGTGCAAATGCTTGGTGTCCTTACCTCTGTTCTCAGAGTGTTTGCCTTGCATCTGGGGTTATCCTGGCTAAGAGGACTACTTATCCACTTTACTAAACTATTTCAGAAGACTGCTGTGGCATTGCATTTTTCCAGTTCATCATTATAAAGTTTTTTTTTGCATTTCCTTCATCTAGCTGCTACTAGTGTGCTTTGAAATCACCTTAAACGTTGTGTTCTCATTAATGGCTTGCCTGTCTTAGAATCAACTAGCACTTACTTGTTGCAGCTAATGTTTTGATTTGTTTCTTTTTACTCTTGGTTAACTAGTGACTGCGAAAGGTAGCCTGGTCTGTTCAAGTTGGAAAATTCACATGGAAGCTTAAAGTGAGATTATTTTATTAACTAGAGGGCTTATCACTTAGCTTAGTTAATTTTCTTTGAGTCTATAAATTCCACTTCTTGTCACACAGTAGTATGTAGCAGTGCCCCGTATAAACACAGGCACTTAGAACTAAATTTTTCCAATGAAATTTCCCCTGTAACTTTATCCAGGACCCTTTCATGCAAAGAGCAACTTGGTTGCATGTTGAAGTGCACTCCTGCATTAATTCAGTCATACATAGCCTAGCTGTAGTTTCTACCCTCAGACCACCTAAGACTATACTACCCCTTTGTAGTTCACCTAAAAAAGACCTGACCCCAAGGATGGCACTTTCCCAATTTCTCTGGCACCAGCTTAATAGATATGGGTATCCTGAGACAATATAGGAATTGGGTCATGTTCAGTGACAATCAACTAATCCTTAGAGAAGCAGATAATGTATGTAAGAGATGTAATTACACAAAGTCACTAAAAGCAAAAATCTTGCACAAGCACTCAAAAGCAATCAGACTGTAGGTAACATAACCATTATACCCACTACAATGCCTAGACCGACATATGCTGACACACTGAATACTAACGTGAGGATCCTAGGGGATTCCAAACACTTTTTATGTGATCTGTATGTGGAGGCTCTACCCTTGGACTCTAAATATTATTTGGTGATGATGGATGGTCAGTTGTTATTTATGGTGATACCAAATGACTTTGGTCTTGATTGTGTTAAACGTTATTTGACCAGACATAGTGGATATGACTGTTCCTTTATAGATCTATTGTGTTTATGCATGAATATAGTACTGGAGAACAATGTTTTTATGTTAGATGGGGTCTATTGCCTCCAGAAAGATGGTGTAGCTATGGGCACCTCTAGTGTCAATAGCTACGCCAACATGGTGATAGTAACTTGGGAGGAGGATCATATGCTTCATTTTCCTTTATTTGACTCTTATGCCTCCTTTTATCAATGGTGTGTTAATGATTTGTTTTTTTGTATGGTCTGGCGATGTGTCTGACATACACATGTTTCATAGTAGTTTCAATGATTCTACTCCCTTTTTGAAATTTACTATGGCTTATTCTGACAGGGAGATTAATTTTTTGGACATATTTGTAAGTAGGTTAGTAATGGAATGGTGAATACCAGTGGCTATAGAAAATCATGCCATAAAAATACTTTACTACACAGATGTAGTGTGCACCCTGTGCATATTTTCATAAATATAATTAAAGGGCAAGGAATGAGAGCTTCTAGACTCAATGCCTCTGAGGAAGGATTTTGGTCTGAAATTTTTGATCTGAAGAATAGGTTCATAGGTTGGTACTGAGCTATCTGCCCGAAGGCATATATTAGCCCAGCCACGTTGTGCGGCATTCACCGCCCCTTTAGTAGTTCCCTAGACCCTTGTACTAGCAGCTAGTACCCTTGGCCCCTATCTAGTAGTGCTGTTGGTGTGATCCCCGGTGTGAACTTTCTGTTACCCATCCACTCATCAAGGTTCCTCTTGAAGAGTGATAATGAGAGGCTCTGTCTTATGTAGATCAGGACCCTGTTCCATAGTAAGGGAAGTCTCTGCGAAGGGAATCTATCCCTCCAGCATGTTCTATTCATTTTTATATATTGTTATTCATAGACTATATAAGAGAGGTTATCATCCATCTGAAGTGGATAGAAGTTTGGATGTGATCCCTTCTATGACAACCTTATTTATCTAACCACTATGTATCATCTGGGACCATTAGCGGGAGACCAGTGGCAAAACCAAATAGGACTGGTTCTATTTCCATGCTCTACATGACTGATGTTGGGGCTATTTCCAAGGTAATAGGTAAATACTGGGGCATTTTAACATCTAATCCCCAGATAAGAAGGCTGGTAGGAGACACACCATGGTTTAATTATAAAAACAAGAAGTCGCTGAAAAGATTACTTTGTTATCCAAGTGTATCTACTGCTAACATGTGTCAACTGGGTGGTGTTACTCATCCCTGTGGGAAATGTAACTACTGCTGCTACGCTTGATAGCAGTGGTGGTTTTACACATCCTGACTCAGGAATGAAGTACACATTTAAGGTCAATGCAAATTGTTTAACCTCACATGTTGTTTATCTGAGTTATTGCACAGAATGTAAAGCACTCTATATTGGCAAAACCTATAAGGATGCTATGAGACAGAATGAGGGAACATTTATACAATATTCATATTGGATCAGCTAATAATGCCCTATTGAAAGATGTTAGAGCTGACAATGAGAGACACATTTCTAAATTTATGGCAGTAGACATTGTGGAACCCAGTCCACATGAAGGTGATATTCGGAATCTCACTGAGGCATGGGTGGTTAGATGGATTATTCGCCTGAGGGCAGATCAAGGTAAGAGGCTGAATGAGAAAGTTCCCTTAAAGCCTTTTTTAAAAGGACATAGCCTGGGAGCATGAAATTATATACCACAGGTTTATAGGGGCTTTTATATATTTTAAATGCATTTTTTATTTATTATTAATGTATAGTACACAAATGATTTTAGAGCTTGCTGTGGTGTTTAGTATATGTGCTTTCAGTCTATGCTTAGGATTTTAAGGAGGTTTGGCTGTTAATGATTTGTTTAATTGTTCAATTATCTATTGAGATCTTTGTTTAAATTGACAGTGATTGCTAGTAATTTTCATAGGTCTAAAGAAGCTGTTGTGAAAGTGCTTACCTTTGTTTTTGCATATTAAATACCTAATTTTATGATCCTTTATTTTTTGTTTCATTCCATTTTATTATTTGGTTTTCATGATTTGATGTTACTGTACAATGGAATATTAATCTCTACCTGCATATTTTAGTGGACAATTGCTGTGTATTTACTACATTTTTTAACATAATTTAGTACTCTTTCATTTTTGTCTATACCTGTAAGGCTATTTACATTCCAGGATAATATGGACAGTGTAGTCATTATGATAGAAAGCTATTACTCCTACCTGTTATACACAACCATTCCTTTGAATGTATATTTTCACTTTTTGGCTTACTTGTACACACTAATGTTTGGCAGGCTGATTTTTTTATACATTTGCTTCCTCGCATCTCCATTTAAACCTATGTTACATTTTTGGAGACTTTTGCTTCAAGGAAAACACTCAGACAAAAACTTAAGTGTATTTTAGATCCCCATTCCCTTTTTGTTTAAACCAAACACACAAAACTATGTACATTGTCAACAAATTCAATTTATGCCTCCAGATAGGAACAATTTCTCAAGACTGACAGTTGCACCTACAAGCATTATCTAATCTAAAATTAAGGTTACCCATGTTAAAGTGTATGTTACAACCTATGTTACCACTTAATCTGATTGTTGTATGCTCTATCTTAACTCTATTTCTCTCTTAGATATGAAAAACAGGTTGCATGGTTTCAGTAAACATTACATTTTATTCCTACAAAAAAGTACACTGGCTACTTTTAATAAATAAACTAAATTGTGACTATTCTATTAAATGCATTAAACTATTAAGACCGCAGGAGAGGCTACAACCACATGCTCACTCCCCCAGTTTCAAACTATATTTATTTTCCCTGGGCTGCTTACATTTCTCTCAGCAAAGAGTGCTCAGAACTCTCAAGGTTAATTGCTTGTGCATGCAGACATCTTGTTTTCAAGTAAAAGCAGTCAGCAATGAGAAAAAAAAGCTAAGAAATTTGCAGATGCAAGAAACAATCTTTGTAAATTTCACTCAGAACACAATGCGCATTCTTACCCTGGCCAATCACTTGCATCAGCTGACTACTTGCTTCAAACTGAGAGCATTTACTATTGGGGAAAAAACAAGCTAATAACTTTTCAGATGTAAGATCTTTACAATTGTCCATGCTTTTCAACATTTTGTCTTATTTTTCAAGCCTATTTGCTTAAAAACACAAGGCCTGTACTTAAGTCAGACATTAATTTAGACATCAACACCTGAAAAAAACAAGGGAAATTATTTGCTTAATACTACGTATAACATACTCAATATACTATTACAACCCACCACCACACAGCAGCCGAAGACTGAGACATTATATTAACTTTAATTTGCTTCTTTACAGCAATTCCAGTCTTGTTACAGCATAAAGCTTGTATATCTTATAACTAAGAAAAAGTATTTATCTTAATATCTTTAACACATACAGCAATCACTAAGACACTCCACTTTACATTTAATTTACCCCTGACAGCACACTATGCAAAACTGCCTTACAATATAACATGCAATTTACATCATGTAATATGTATACAAATATTAATAAGAAACAGTGACTTTATTTATTTGTTTTATTTAACATTTGTTAACCGGGAAAGTCTGATTTGGAACTAAGTCAATTTTCAGCGGGGGCCCAGGGAGAAACGCTCCAGAGACAGTTACTTCTTTATTCCCTTCAGTGTCCTTCTAAACATTAGTGCCATAAAGTGCACTATAAGTTTAACAAAGTGAACAAAATGCCTGTCTTTCTCAGCTAAGTTTTCTTGCAAATCCATAAGTCACATGTCCATTCCTATATGCATTGAGATTCATGATTTACAGTCCCCCATTAATTCACTAATTTCGGTGTACGTTTTCTTCTTCCCACTCATTTCTAGCTGGCAAGTCAGTCTCTGGTTCAAGTCCAAGGCAGCCCTGATTTTTCAAGTCAACTGCTGTGCTTTTTTCCTGTATCTCAAGCATTTTCTTTTGGAACAATGGAAAATGTTTCACTGGCAATGTCTCTCTTTGGACTATGTGGTCAGAAGAATGAGAAGCAGAATCCACTTCTGCTTGCTGGCTTACTCTTTGTTAGATACATGCTTTTTTAATTTCCTTCTTAGTCTGTTTTGCATCAAAAATGTTTCTGATCCTTCAGGAAAAAATACTCTGAAAACAGCTGTATATAGCAGCTTCAGTTTTACACCTGCCTCTCAACATTCCCTGATTGCTGGGATAAATGTGCCATAGTTCATATGAGCCATAGTTCATAGTTTCGTACTAGGCTAATTATCCTCATGGGCCATTTTAAGCCTAGGCAATTACCCCATGTGAGAATCAAACCCTGCACCTTGTGTTTCAAAGGTAAGTACATTAAGCACTACACCAACCTCTCACTGTGCTTCTCTACTGCCAGGTGTACAGTGAGTAATCATTTTTCACAAACACTCTGTTGTCTCCACTTTGTAATACTTTTCCTTCCTCTCACAATTTTGTCAAAGCAACTCTTTCTTCTGGTATGACTGCATCTTTACTAGTATTGGTTTTGGTTGCTTTCTCATGGCCATGTTTGCTGCATGCACACGATATGTCATCTCAGCTAACAAGTTATACTGTGGAAGATGAGTCCAGTTTCTTATTTGTACTTTTAATGAAATGAATATAGTCTGCCCCTTCCAATTTCACTGATACAGCAGAAAATCTAATGTTCTGTGTACTCCATCTTCTGTCTCCATTTTGGAAACAGCCCTTTTTGAGAAACTTCATGTTCAGAAAACCCTTTTCTTCATTTCAGCCTCTGATTTTTGCACTTTTATAAATTCATCTGATTAACTTGCTAAAGCTTCTTCTATTTTTGTACAGACTTTTATTATTTGAGTTGATATAATCCTCATTGTTTCATTCATTTTAAACACAGGTGAGTGCATTTCAATTATGTTTCCTGTAAGCAATTTCCTGTGGATGTGCTGAAACATGAGCTGATTTTTGCTAAACAGATGTAGGAGGCTTCTCAGCCCAAATATATTCTTCTTCTTTTCTTGTTGATTTTTCACTAAGTTTATCCAAGTTTCTCATTTTATGATATGAAGCCGGTGTAATTTCTAGTTAGTGGCCACATTTTACCTAAACAGTTGCTTATTTTCAGTGGCTTGATATTCTTGCTGGTTTTCTTCTTGCTTCACCGCAGAACTTTTTTGATCATCTATAACCAATGTTGTATTATTTTATCTCATGATATGCCTATTTAATTTGTAGGTCTGACTGTCAAGTTTATGACCTACATGCATTCAAAATGCTTACTAGTTTTAACCACATATTTTCTTCTTCCCATATATGCATCAACTTTATTTTTGAAATTACAAGATAAAACAATAAAGCTAAAATCAAAAAGCAAAGATCAACCCCAGAGTCAGTATATTTCCTTGATCTCACAAGTCCTTATCCAAATTAGTGGTTGCAGACTAGGATAAGTACTTTGATCCTAAAATTATTTATTCAGATCCCTTTCATAAAACTTACTAGCAAGATCAGCTTGCAAAATACTATATAGTCCAAGCTGCATATGGGGATGTTTATTTGGGGTAATAGGGTTGAATAGGGATTGGTCACTGTTGTGTCAAGAGATTCCTATGGTGGAAAGAGGCCAAAAAAGAAGTTGTGGTAATGACCCATCAGCATGGCCTGTTGGAGAAGTATTGGTCAAAGTGGAACACCTAATCTGCATATTTTACTTAGGTTCATGTGAATAATCATATAACTGGTGACCAGATGAGAGTTAAAAATTTTGTGCCATGCCAATGGGGTGAAGACTATGGTGTTGTCTGCTCCTGGTGGGTCTTTCACATAGCAGGCTATGAATATCTTATCCCACTCATGATTAGAGGAGATGACCCTCACAGAAAGATGAAACAATGGTGGAAAAACTATGGATACTGGGAGTTGGGTATTATGATGTCTATTGAGTATGAGTGAGTATAATTCCTAACACATATACTGGTCATAAAAGACAATGAAATACAATATCTTAGGAACAATCAGTGAGCAGCATAGCACATGGAAATGTATGTTCATTATTACAAAGTATAGCAATATAAGGACTTAATCAGATCCTGAAAATAGTGTTTGTATAAAAAAGCAATACGAGTAGTATGTCAGTGTGACTGTAAAATGTCAGCAAAGGATCAGCACCAAATAACAGCAATATGAGTAGTATGTCAGTGTGACTGTAAAATGTCAGCAAAGGATCAGCACCAAATAACAGCAATACGAGTAGTATGTCAGTGTGACTGTAAAAAGTCAGCAAAGGATCGGCACCAAATAACAGCAATAAGAGTAGTATGTCAGTGTGACTGTAAAAAGTCAGCAAAGGATCAGCACCAAATAACAGCAATAAGAGTAGTATGTCAGTGTGACTGTAAAATGTCAGCAAAGGATCAGCACCAAATAACAGCAATACGAGTAGTATGTCAGTGTGACTGTAAAATGTCAGCAAAGGATCGGCACCAAATAACAATAATAACAGTAGTACGTCAGTGTGACTGTAAAACATCAGCAAAGGATTAGCAACAAATAACAGCAATACGAGTGGTATGTCAGTGTGACTGTAAAATGTCAGCAGAGGATCAGCACCAAATAAGAGCAATAAGAGTAGTATGTCAGTGTGACTGTAAAATGTCAGCAGAGGATCAGCACCAAATAAAACAATACGAGTAGTATGTCAGTGTGACTGTAAAACGTTATCAAAGGATCAGCACCAAATAACAACAATAACAGTAATATGTCAGTGTGACTGTAAAACTTTAGCAAAGGATCAGCACCAAATAACAGCAATACAAGTATTATGTCAGTGTGACTGTAAAACGTCATCAAATGATCAGCACCAAATAACAGCAATAAGAGTGGTATGTCAGTGTGACTGTAAAACGTCAGCAAAGGATCAGCACCAAATAACAGCAATAAGAGTAGTATGTCAGTGTGACTGTAAAAAGTCAGCAAAGGATTGGCACCAAATAACAACAATATGAGTAGTATGTCAGGGGAAAAAAAAAAAAAGGGGGGGCCCCAAAAAAAAAAAGATTTTTGGGGGAAAAAAAAAAAAAAAAAAAAGGGTTTTAAATAGGTAAAAATTTCCCCAAAAACAGCAAAAAAAAATTGGAAAAAAAAGGGAAAGGAAAACCCAAAAAACAAAAAAAAAAAAAAGGGGAAAACCCAAAAGGAAAAAAAAAACAAAAAAAAAAAAAAAAGGGGTTAAAACCAAACAAAAAAAAAAAAAAGGGGGTTTTTTTGGGGAAAAAAAAAAATGGGAAAAAAAAATTTTAAAAAAAAGGGGTTAAAAAAAAAAAAGGAAAAAAATTAAAATTAAAATTTTGGGGGGGAAAAAAAAAAAAAAAAAAAATTAAAATTTTGGGGAGGAAAAAAAAAAAAAAAAAAAAAAAAATTTTTGGGGAAAAAATAAAAAAAAGAAAATTAAAAAAAATTTGGGGGGGAAAAAAAACAAAAAAAAAAAAAAAAAAAAAAAGGGGGAAAAAACAAAAAAAAAAAAAAAGGAAAAAAAGGGTTAAAAAAAAAATGGGGTTTTTCGGGGAAAAAAAAAAGGGGTTCCCCCCAAAAAAATGGGTTTTTCGGGGAAAAAAAGGGGAAAAAGGAAAAAAAAGAAAAAATTTAAAAATTGCGAAAATTCAGCAAAAAAAAAGGCAAAAAAAAAAGTTTTTTTTTAAAAACACAAAAACCCCAAAAAAAAAAATTTGTATGTAAAAAAAAAAAAAAACACCAAAAAAAAAAAAGGGGTTAAAAAGGTAAAAAAAAAAAACCCCAAAAAAAAAATTTTTTTTTAAAAAAAAAAAACAAAAAAAAAAAAAACCCTTTTTTTTTTAAAAAATAAAAAAAAAACCCCCCAAAAAAAAAAGGGGTTTTTGGGCGAAGGGGGAAAAAAAAAAAAAAACCCAAAAAAAAAAAAAAACAAAAAAAAAAAAGGGGAAAAAATTTGTATAAAAAAAAAAAAAAAACCCCCCCCAAAAAAAATTAAAAAAAAAGGGAAAAAAGGCCCAAAAAAAAAAAATTTTTTTTAAAAAAAAAAAAACAGCAAAATGGGGGGTTTTTAAAAAAAAAAGGGGTTAAACCAAAAAAAATAGATGAAAAAAAAATTTTGGGGAAAAAAAAAAAATTTTTTGGGGGGAAAAAAGTCGGGGGAAAAAAAAAAAGGGCCCCAAAAAAAAATTTGGAAAAAAAAGGGAAAGGAAAACCCAAAAACAGAAAAAAAAAATTTTGGGTTTTTTAAAAAACCAAAAAACCCCAAAAACAGAAAAAAAAGGGAAAAATTTAAAAAAAAAGGGAAAAAAAAAAAAAAAAAATTTAAATTTGGGAAAAAAAAAAAAAGAAAAAAAAGGGAAAAAATTCGGGGGAGAAAAAAAAAAAAAAAAAAAATTTTTTCGGGGAAAAAAAAAAGGGGTTAAAAAAAAGGGAAAAAAAAAATTTTTTTAAAAAGTCGGGGGAAAAAAAGTAAAAAAAAGAAAAAAAAGGGAAGAAAAATTTTTGGGGAAAAAAAAAATTTGGGAAAAAAAAAAAATTTGGGAAAAAAAAAAAAGGGGTTCAAAAAAAAAAGGGAGGAAAAAAAAAAGGGGAAAAAGGGGAAAGGAAAACCCAAAAAACAAAAAAAAAAAAAAGGGGTAAAAATTTAAAGGAAAACCAAAAAAAAAAAAAACGGGGAAAAAAAGTCGGGGGAAAAACCAAAAAAAATAAAAAAAAAAGGGAAAGGAAAAAAAAAGGGCCAAAAAAAAACAAAAAAAAAAATTGGATTAAAAAAATTAAAAAAAAAGGGAAAAAAAAAAATATTTAAAAAAAAGGGAAAGGCCCCCAAAAAAATGGGGTTTTTCGGGAAAAAAAAAAAGGGGGGGAAAAATAAAAAAAAAAAAAAAAAAAAAAAATTTTTAAAAAAACAGAAAAAAAAAAAGGGGGGGAAAAAAAAAGGGGTTTGGGAAAAAAAAAAGGAAGAAAAAACCTTAAAAAAAAAGGGCGGAAATTAAAAAAAAAAACCAGGTTTTTAAAAAAAAAAAGGCCAAAAAAAAAATGGGGGATTAAAAAAAAAAGGGGAAAAAAAAAAAAAAAAAAAAGGGGGTTTTTAAAAAAAAAATCGGGACCAAAAAAAAAAAAAAAAATTTGTATGTAAAAAAAAAAACACCAAAAAACAAAAAGGGGTTTAAAAAAAACCGGGGGACCAAAAAATAAAAAAGGTTTAAAAAAAAAAAAAAGGGGAGTAGTATGTCAGTGTGACTGTAAAAAGTCAGCAAAGGATCAGCACCAAATAACAGCAATATGAATAGTATGTCAGTGTGACTGTAAAACGTCAGCAAAGGATCAGCACCAAATAACAACAATACAAGTAGTATGTCAGTGTGACTGTAAAAAGTCAGCAAAGGATCAGCACCAAATAACAGCAATAAGAGTAGTATGTCAGTGTGACTGTAAAAAGTCAGCAAAGGATCGGCACCAAATAACAACAATACGAGTAGTATGTCAGTGTGACTGTAAAAAGTCAGCAAAGGATCAGCACCAAATAACAGCAATAAGAGTAGTATGTCAGTGTGACTGTAAAACATCAGCAAAGGATCAGCACCAAATAACAGCAATACGAGTAGTATGTCAGTGTGACTGTAAAACGTCAGCAAAGGATCAGCACCAAATAACAGCAATAAGAGTAGTATGTCAGTGTGACTGTAAAACATCAGCAAAGGATCAGCACCAAATAACAGCAATAAGAGTAGTATGTCAGTGTGACTGTAAAAAGTCAGCAAAGGATCAGCACCAAATAACAGCAATAAGAGTAGTATGTCAGTGTGACTGTAAAAAGTCAGCAAAGGATCAGCACCAAATAACAGCAATAAGAGTAGTATGTCAGTGTGACTGTAAAAAGTCAGCAAAGGATCAGCACCAAATAACAGCAATACAAGTAGTATGTCAGTGTGACTGTAAAAAGTCAGCAAAGGATCAGCACCAAATAACAGCAATATGAGTAGTATGTCAGTGTGACTGCAAACGTCAGCAAAGGATCAGCACCAAATAACAGCAATACGAGTAGTATGTCAGTGTGACTGTAAAAAGTCAGCAAAGGATCAGCACCAAATAACAGCAATACAAGTAGTATGTCAGTGTGACTGTAAAAAGTCAGCAAAGGATCAGCACCAAATAACAGCAATAAGAGTAGTATGTCAGTGTGACTGTAAAAAGTCAGCAAAGGATCAGCACCAAATAACAGCAATAAGAGTAGTATGTCAGTGTGACTGTAAAACGTCAGCAAAGGATCAGCACCAAATAACAGCAATAAGAGTAGTATGTCAGTGTGACTGTAAAACATCAGCAAAGGATCAGCACCAAATAACAGCAATAAGAGTAGTATGTCAGTGTGACTGTAAAAAGTCAGCAAAGGATCAGCACCAAATAACAGCAATATGAGTAGTATGTCAGTGTGACTGTAAAATGTCAGCAAAGGATCAGCACCAAATAACAGCAATAAGAGTAGTATGTCAGTGTGACTGTAAAACGTCAGCAAAGGATCAGCACCAAATAACAGCAATAAGAGTAGTATGTCAGTGTGACTGTAAAACATCAGCAAAGGATCAGCACCAAATAACAGCAATAAGAGTAGTATGTCAGTGTGACTGTAAAACATCAGCAAAGGATCAGCACCAAATAACAACAATAAGAGTAGTATGTCAGTGTGACTGTAAAACGTCAGCAAAGGATCAGCACCAAATAACAGCAATACGAGTAGTATGTCAGTGTGACTGTAAAACGTCAGCAAAGGATCAGCACCAAATAACAGCAATACGAGTAGTATGTCAGTGTGACTGTAAAACGTCAGCAAAGGATCAGCACCAAATAACAGCAATAAGAGTAGTATGTCAGTGTGACTGTAAAACGTCAGCAAAGGATCAGCACCAAATAACAGCAATAAGAGTAGTATGTCAGTGTGACTGTAAAACGTCAGCAAAGGATCAGCAGCAAATAACAGCAATAAGAGTAGTATGTCAGTGTGACTGTAAAACATCAGCAAAGGATCAGCACCAAATAACAGCAATAAGAGTAGTATGTCAGTGTGACTGTAAAATGTCAGCAAAGGATCAGCACCAAATAACAGCAATACGAGTAGTATGTCAGTGTGACTGTAAAACGTCAGCAAAGGATCAGCACCAAATAACAGCAATACGAGTAGTATGTCAGTGTGACTGTAAAATGTCAGCAAAGGATCAGCACCAAATAACAGCAATAAGAGTAGTATGTCAGTGTGACTGTAAAACGTCAGCAAAGGATCCGCACCAAATAACAGCAATAAGAGTAGTATGTCAGTGTGACTGTAAAAAGTCAGCAAAGGATCGGCACCAAATAACAGCAATACGAGTAGTATGTCAGTGTGACTGTAAAACATCAGCAAAGGATCGGCACCTAATAACAGCAATAAGACTAGTATGTTAGTGTCACTGTAAAACATCAGCAAAGGATCAGCACCAAATAACAGCAGCAGTTGGAAAGACCCCAAATGTTCCTCACCAAAAGGATAAAGGGGCTCAAACATATGTCATATGCTGCCCGACTGAAGAAACTCCAGCTCTATTCAGTCGCATACCATCTGCTCAGAGGTGATCTGTCCCTGACATACAAGGCCATGTCCAACCCGGAATTAATGGACATGCTCCACCTCAAAAAATCCAAATCCACCAGAGCCACGAGAGCAAGAGACTTAAACCTCACCACGGATATAAATAGGACGTGCTGAAGGGACAGATTCATCACCCGGAGACTCCCTACACTATGGAACAAAATCCCAGTCCATGTGATGCAGAGCCCCTCACTGACTCTGTTCAAGAGAAATCTTGATGAGTGGATGGGAGATCGTAGGTTTACCCCGGGAATCATCTCTGTGTCACTGCTGGAGAGAGGCACAGCAAACTAATGGGTATAGTATTCTCATCCTAAGGGGTGGTGAAAGCCACACACACTCTGGCTAGGCTTATAAATGCCCTAGGGTAGATAGCCTAGTATGAACCTATGAACCTATGCACCTATTCAAGTCCATTGCATTCTGCTGACCAGTTATGGTTCATAGGTTCAAAGGTGTATACTAGGCTAACCATGACTAGGGCCTTTTTAAGCCCAGCCATGCAACCCAAATGAGTCCCACAAATAATATGTTTTAGACATTTATATAGTGGTTACTGTTGTTTATGACATGACTTACTGACTGCCTCTGCATCAGAGACAAGAGTGCCAGACCAGGGCTGACTTTTCGCTTTCCCACCCAATGGAATAACTGACACTTTAATAGGGTTAAAGAAGCTCTTTGCTTCACATGGATGGGGAACCTGTTCCAGAGAAAGTGAATTCTCTAAGATACATATTTGTCTTTCCAACATGTCCAATTTATATTGCAAAATTTAGGTCTTTAGATATGGTAGTTCGGATGTGGCTGCAGTGGTGCAGTGGTTAGCTTTGTCGCCTCACAGCAAGAGGATCTCCTGTTCGATTCTCAGCTGTTGTGCCTTCTGGGTGGAGTCTGCATTTCCTCCCTATTGTCAAGTGAGCTTTAAAGACATGCAGGTAGGTGCATGTGTGTGGGTGTGGGGGGGTGTTCCTTCTTTGAAGGTTGGGTGCTGTGGTGGCAACTCAACACCATAAAATCAACACTGCCATTCAATCTGCAGACTAGTGATCCACTGTGGTGACCCCTAACTGGGATAAGCCAAAAGACAAAGAAGATATAGTAGTTCTGATGCTATTTGTTTTACAGATGTGCAAAAGGTTCATCAGAGCAGGGTCGAAGGATGCCTTGTATGCCAGGCTTAGATCACCTGTCAGTAGTCTGTAGGAGACTAAGTATAGAGGTAGGGATTTGAAGCTATCCATATAGGACATTGTGTTTATGCCCCATATTTTTTTGTAAGGAACTTTGTGGATACTCCACTTGCTGCATGCGTCTGGCTAGGTACATATGGAATGGGGCTTTATATTCAAGGATGGGTCTGATGAGGGTCAAGTACACTGATATGATGACTTCTCTGGACCTAGATGCCATGCCCTTACTTATAAGCTGAGCAACATAGAAGGATTCCCTTACTATCTTGGATACATGTTGGTCAAAGGCCAGATTAATATCTACATGTGTTTCCAGATCCCTGACTAGTGAAGTTCATTCTTAGTGGTGTTATATTAATGATGTAGTTTCCTGGGTGGTTGACCTCCCAAGAGGTACTATAATGCATTTCTTTGCATTGAGATTTATGTCATGGCTGAGGCACCAGACATTTGCCTGTGTTAGATCCTCTTGTAAGATATTAGTGTCATGGGGAATTCTGTGACTGCTCCCCATTTACAAATATCTGCAAATTTGGCCAGCCAGAGGCCTTGGACATTAGCCTTGACTTCTGAGAAGTAGATGCCAAAGAGGAGTGGGCCCAGCACATTGCCTTAAGGGACTCCACTGGTGACTGTCCTCTTTGAGGAGGTGATCCCACCAGTCCTAACTTCCTGGGTCTTATCTATGAGGCATCTGGCTATCCAGCATGTTATATTGGGGGTTATGCCTAATTACATAAGTTTGTTAACAATGCCAATGTGAGGTATTGTATTAAATGTCTTAGTCAGGTCAAGGCATGCAGTATGTACTGTTTTACCCTCATCCACTGTCTTGGTGACCTTCTCTAAGAAACCCATCAGGTTCAGTAGGCATGAACTTCCTCTGACAAACCCAAACTGGGATGGATGCAGTGTCTGAAGGTCTCATATATCTTTGTTGGTCATTAATCAGATATAAAGGCAAAGCCACCAAAAAAAAAAAAAAGATAAACCAATGAATGGGTGGGTGGCCAGGCAGTAATACGTGCTACATACAAATGGAGAATTCTGAGTATAAACCAATGAACGGGTGGGTGGCCAGGCAGTAATGCGTGCTACACACAAATGGAGAATTCCAAGTATAAACCAATGAATAGGTGGGTGGCCAGGTAGTAATACGTGTTACACACAAATGGAAAATTCCGAGTAAAATACAAAATCAAATTTATTGATGAAAATTGAATGTTTTCATCCTGTTCACTCAGGACTTCATCAGAATGAAGCTGCAAGCCACAATATCCATGTTAAATAGTATCATCAATTAAAAGCAATTAACAATTCCATTATGTTATGATCTGCTCTTAAAATAACAGCATATTCATAAATGATTAAGCAAACAATAAAAATATGGGCAAGTAACTTCATCTAACAAACAGTCACAATACACCACACTAGGAAATAGTTTTGTAAAAACATTTGGTGTTGAAATATCAAATAAATAATTATTAATGAAAAAGTTTTATAAAACTTGAAATCAGTTGAGTTAAACAATAAGTTCTGTATAAAGATGTACTAAAAGCCTTTGATTTGTCTTTGTAGCATACAAATCCCAATATCTGAAAGGACAACTAGGCAAGAATAAGTCTGGAAAAAAAAGTTTGAAAAAAAAAACAACATACAAAGAATTTTCCACTTCAAACAGTCCAAACAGGCAGGAAGATGTTGTTAAAAACAGTTTGTAATTTACAGTGATCAAACAGAAAGAAAACCACAATGGAAGGCTAAGAGAAAAATAAGGCTTTAATTATTGTTTTATAGGAGGATGAGGTAACACGTGTACCACATATACCACTACAGTAATGTAGATATCAGCCCTGAACACTTTTCTATTTTTGAAACATTAATATTTCTGACACACTTATACAGCTTAAGTTATTCAACAGAAATATGAAGTTGGAGCTCATTTCTGATGGATCTGAAAATACATGTGATTATCAGAGCAGTATCACTTACAAAAAAAAAGCTATTTTATCCCCCCCCCCCTCTTCATCCAACCTTGCAGGCATATGAATCAGCCTGTATGACAGATATATATATATATATATATATATATATATATATATATATATATATATATATGGATAAGAACTTACACAAATCTTACAATTTTAACCTGTAAAGAGAAAACAACTTTGGATGAATTAATTCAAAATCCAAAGATCAGAATCATGAAGGCTGACAAGGGAGGGAGTACTGTTTTAGCATGAAACCTGACAAGGTAGGGGGTACTGTTTTAGCATGAAATGTGACAAGGGAATTGGTACTGTTTTAGCATGAAACCTGACAAGGGAGGTGTACTGTTTTAGCATGAAACCTGACAAGGGAGGGGGTACTGTTTTAGCATGAAACCTGACAAGGGAGGGGTACTGTTTTAGCATGAAACCTGACAAGGGAAGGGATACTGTTTTAGCATGAAACCTGACAAGGGAAGGGGTACTGTTTTAGCAGGAAACCTGACAAGGGAGGGGGTACTGTTTTATCATGAAACCTGACAAGGTAGGGGAGGGGGTACTGTTTTAGCATGAAACCCGACAAGGGAAGGGGTACTGTTTTAACATGAAACCTGACAAGGGAAGGGGTACTGTTTTAGCATGAAAGCTGACAAGGGAGGGGTACTGTTTTAGCATGAAAGCTGACAAGGGAGGGGTACTGTTTTAGCATGAAACCTGACAAGGTAGGGGGTTCTGTTTTAGCATGAAACCTGACAAGGGAAGGGGTACTGTTTTAGCATGATAGCTGACAAGGGAGGGTGTACTGTTTTAGCATGAAACCTGACAAGGGAGGGGGTACTGTTTTAGCATGAAACCTGGCAAGGGAGGGGGTACTGTTTTAGCATGATAGCTGACAAGGGAGGGGGTACTGTTTTAGCATGAAACCTGACAAGGGAGGGGGTACTTTTTTAGCATGAAACCTGACAAGGGAGGCGGTACTGTTTTAGCATGAAACCTGACAAGGGAGGCGGTACTATTTTAGCATGAAACCTGACAAGGGAGGCGGTACTGTTTTATCATGAAACCTGACAATGGAGGCGGTACTGTTTTAGCATGAAACCTGACAAGGGAGGCGGTACTATTTTAGCATGAAACCTGACAAGGGAGGGGGTACTGTTGTATCATGAAACCTGACAAGGTAGGGGAGGGGGTACTGTTTTAGCATGAAACCTGACAAGGGAGGGGGTACTGTTTTAGCATGATAGCTGACAAGGGAGGGGGTACTGTTTTAGCATGAAACCTGACAAGGGAGGGGGTACTGTTTTAGCATGAAACCTGACAAGGGAGGCGGTACTGTTTTAGCATGAAACCTGACAAGGGAGGCGGTACTGTTTCAGCATGAAACCTGACAAGGGAGGCGGTACTGTTTTATCATGAAACCTGACAAGGTAGGGGAGGGGGTACTGTTTTAGCATGAAACCTGACAAGGGAGGCGGTACTGTTTTAGCATGAAACCTGACAAGGGAGGCGGTACTGTTTCAGCATGAAACCTGACAAGGGAGGCGGTACTGTTTTAGCATGAAACCTAACAAGGGAGGGGGTACTGTTTTATCATGAAACCTGACAAGGTAGGGGAGGGGGTACTGTTTTAGCATGAAACCTGACAAGGGAGGGGGTACTGTTTTAGCATGAAACCTGACAAGGTAGGGGAGGGGGTACTGTTTTAGCATGAAACCTGACAAGGGAGGCGGTACTGTTTTAGTTGATGTAATCGATTATTCTGCTATTATGTTTCAAATCCTGCATGATACTACTAATATGCCTTGATTTTCAGGAACGAGATCAACATTGCCTAGTACAAGATTGACTTAGTCCTTGAAGATTTATTAAAGGATGGGAGAATCTTTGCCAAAACATATGAATTATTAAAGATAGACAAGTCTAGAGTCCCTTCCATTTTTGTGATCCCCAAGATCCACAAAAATATTATGAATCTACCCTACATGCCAATAGTAGCAGCCAGGGATCAAAAACACATCCTATAACCATCTACCTTGATGAACCCTTGAAATTTATTATGAATATGAATACGCACATGGTAAGAAATTCTTGGGATTTTCTGGGGAGTTTGACCCCCTAATTTGATTACTACGAACATAGGCTTTTTCACTGTCAATGTAATTGATTTATTTTCCTCTATTCCAACAGAAGAAGGTTTAGATTTTTTTTATGATAGCCTTCTAAGTTTTGACTTACTTAAGGGTCACAATATTAACCTTTTAGCTTAGCTTATCAGTATTGTCCTGAAAAAAAATAAGTTTATATTTTTTGAGGGGGAGACATTTCGACAGGAAAAATGTGTCGCAATGAATGCTGCTTGTACCCCTATATATGCAAACCTACTTTTACTAGGTAGGGAGAAGAAGTTTATATACAATTCAAACTGAAGAAATAGTATCGGATTCCAAATGCTAATCCAATGACGACAGAAAACAAATGATTTTAGCGCTTTCATTCACTATTTTATTGCGCGAACTTCATCAGAAAAAAGTATGTTCCACCCAAACATCCCTTTATATCAAATACACAGGAAATGACATCATTAACTAAAAACATTTCATAATTCGATTAAATGACTTAGATAAAAACTGTATATTTATGTGTATATAAATAACATATCTATTTGTTTAATAGAAAACATTTTAAATTAATGGACTCATTTAGTCCGGTTGCTTGATCAGCCCCTAAAAATAACTGCCAAAGTGTTTCTTTACACTCTAAAACTTTATTCAAATCCCCTCCAAACATAATTTTCTCTATTTTTTCTACTACAAAAAATTCAAACTTTTTAAACTCAGCACATCTAAAAGCATGCTTAGCCAGGGAATTAGTTGGATCCTTATTTCTAATAGCTAAGTTATGTTCGTGAATTCTACGTTTCAATGTCCTGATAGTTTTCCCCACATAATAATGTGCACATGATACACACTGCGCAATATATACTACAAATTCTGTGTTACAGTTATAATAGTCCTTGGCCCATATAGTGTAGTTCGAATGACTGAAGGTGATAAATGAACTATTGCTAATAAATCTACACTGTTTGCAGTTCCTACAAGCATATGTACCTTTCTTTGTAATTACTAATCTCACATTGGTATCATCTCTCCGATTTTTTCTTTCTAACATTGATTTTAAATTAAGCACTCTCTTATAGGTGAATTTGGGTTTATTACCTATTAAACTTACTAGGTCTTTATTACCTAATAAAATCTTCCAATTATTTTCTATAATGGCTTTGATAAACCACATCTCATTTATTAAAATTAATGGAAGCAGTAGTAGAACCTTCTAATGCTGGACTCACTTGGATGTCTCTAGACAATAAAATGGGTGAAGCTACTCCTTTTCTAAGCATTATAACCTCCTTTTCAATCTTTTTTAACCATTCCAAATCATACCCTCTTGTAAGAAATAATTTCCGCAAAAAAATAACCTCTTCCAAAAATACATCATCATCAGTAGTTAGTCTGCTAAGTTGTATGATTTGGCCTTTTACTACTCCCCTTTTCATGTGAAGTGGATGTAAGCTATCTTTGTGTAGATACTGATTTGCAAAGACTGGCTTCCTATAAACCTTACTAACAATCCTGTTTTTCTCTCTATCTAAACTTATATGTAAATCCAAGTAAGCAATAGACTCACCAAATCCACTCACCTCAAATTCTAAAAAGTCAGTGGTGAGATTAAGGTCCCCTACCATCTCCAAAAATTCTTCTTATGTACCTTTCCACAAAAAAAAAAAAACAAGTCATCAATAAATCTATAGTAAATCAATACTTTAGAGTAACTGAGATGTCCAATGAGAAATTTTAACTTCCAATTGGCCATGACTAAGTTAACAAAGGCTGGAGCTACCCTTGCTCCCATGGCCACTCCGGAAGTTTGTTGATAAAAATTCTTGCTGAATTTGAAAAAAATTGTTTTCTAAAACTAACTCCATCAAACTGCAAACAGTGTTCACCTTTTTATTACCAAAATCAGTTTGCTCAGTCAGGTATTGTCTTAAATATTCAACACCTTCTTTTTGATTAATAGAAGTGTATAAAGACCTTACATCTAAAGTTCCAAAACTAATTGGTCCCCCTATTATGTCAAAATCTCTTAATGCTTCCAGTAAATGCCACAAATCTCTTAAGTAAAATCTAGATTCTTGGACAATGGGGTTAAGCATATAATCCAGCCAAATAGATATATTTTCAGTTTTAGAATGTTTGGCTGAAATTATAGGCCTAAAAGGCAGATTTTATTTGATTAGTCTGTACTTCTGGTATATCAAAAAACGAAGCCATTTTGGGATGGTCTACAAATAAATAGTTGTAACTTTCATAGTTCAATTCACCTTGACTGAACATGTCAAACAACACTACATCCAGCTTTTGGTAACTACACTTCACCTCTTTGATGTGAACTTTTTTATAGGTGTTTTGATCCTCTAACATAGTTAGTAAAGAACTATCATATTCTTCAGTGTTCATAACTACAATTGTTCCCCCTTTAACTGCTTTCATTGTCCTTACTTTAGAATTTTTACACAACTTAGTTAGCTCATTTTATTCTCCCTCAGTTAAATTTTCTGGATAGTTATAATGACTGATATTTCCAAAATCTTTTTCACATAAATTTTGAAAACCCTGGAGAGTAAAATGAAGGGGTGGGTTAAAAGTACTAGACTTTTTTGGTTTGTATACTAAATTTTCTGTTGGTCCTTCCAACACATCATGCATAATGTAGTTTAAATTTAACTTTCTTAAATACAACCTAAAATCCACCAGTAATCTCCCTATATTCATATAGGGATATATAAAGGAAAAACCTTTTTTAAGACATTTTTCTAAATCACATGACAAAGAAACATCAGACAAATTAATAACATCAATACAATATTTTTGTCCATGTTCATTTTCCTGTTGTGATTCTTCCCCCTCCCTTTCCCCTTCCCCTTCAATTGAGTGGTATTGTACCATTTGCAAGTCTGTTTGTTTGGTACATTGTTCAAAGGAAAAGGACCCTGGTTCAGACTCTGGATAGGCTGTGCAACAACCTGTGCAAAACTAGCCCTTTTGTTGTTGTCTGTTTGGTCTATTTTGTTGTCCTTATTTGTAATGTTGGATTGGTCTTTACACCCCATATCATTATTTGTGTTGGAAATGACTTCACTCGCTCTACTGTCTGCTACCACTGGTTTTTCATTTAGAGTGATACCAGTCTCTAAAATCTGCCCTGAAAGAATAACAGTATCAGCATTTTCAGAGTCTAGTTCTCGATGGGTCAATACCCTTGTCCAACATGATGTAGGCCTGATTGGCTTGATATGCCATAACATCTCTTTTTAACTTAGATTGTTTTCTAGAGACTATAGTGGCCCTATGTCTATCAGCCTTCACCTCAACCCCATTATATAGGACCAGAAAGTCTTTGAAACAGCTGTAATTTTTAATCTTCACATCTAAAGTCTTAATTTTGTCCTTGATGGTTGTGATTTCCTTATGGTAATGCGCCATTTTTTTGTGTTCAGTTTTTGCAGTACTTTTATATACAATTCAACTTTTTGGTCATTCATTAAGCTATAAATTAGATTTTTGGATGACATTTGTATTGTATGGGATGGATCAGAGAATATGATAAATGAATTTGTTAATTACCTTAGTAATACCACAACATTTTTGAGGTTCACACATAACTACCACAAGGATAAAATTAATTACTTAAATGCTACCATAGTAATATTTTAATTTTTAATTTTATAATTTATATATAATTTATAATTTTAACAAATATTTGAATATTTGAATTGAGTATTTAGATTTAGGACCAGAGTCCACAGAAAACCGACCTTCAGTAATTCATATTTGCCCTTTACTAGTGCACACTCTTTCAAACAGAAAAACAACTTGGTGAAAGGGAAAATGTGTGCGGGCCACAAGAATAACCTCCTGCTATGGTGATTTTGCAGAAGAAATCAAATTAATCTCTGGGTTGTTAATTGAAAGAGGATACCGCAGTAAGTTTGTGTCTAGCACTTGTCAAGAAATAGTTGCAGGATAGGGAACTGTTAGTTTTAGCATTTAATGCTCCTAAGGTCGAACCCAGTAACTCAGACAGAAATGTTCATAGAGCTGTGGTTATGGAATTCAACTATGCTGCACCTGGAATTAAGAACATTATTAGAAAAAAATTGGAATATAAATGAAAAAACTGGAAATAGTGCCTAAATACAAAAGAATAACCAAGTAATAATGTGCCTTATTTCTTGGTAAAAAATTGGAATAGAATAAGATTTAATCCAGATTTAGAGAAAGCTTTAGGTGTTAACCCCAAACTTGTCTTTAAAACAGGGTGTAAATTGAAGAATATATATATATGAAGCAAATTCCTACAACAAAACTAAGAAAAATAGTGGTGGTACTAAAAATGTGGCAACTGCGGGCAATGCCATTTTATTTCTGAAAGGGAACACCTTATCTTAGTAAATGCAGCCCATAGTAAGGTTTGTTTTAGGAAGGAGAATTGTTGCAGCAAAGGAATTATTTACTTAGCAACCTGTAACAAATGTGAATGCTTTTATATAAGGGGGACAGAAAGAACTTTGAAGAATGAATATATGAGCATACTTATAGTATAAAAACTAAGAATGTTAATAATGCCCTGTATAAGCATTCATTACTTAAGGATTTGGCATCTTATAGCCCAGGGGTGTGGATTACAATACAAAGAACTATTGTAGCAATTTAGACTCAATGCTTTTACTTACCCTGGGCTAAATGACCATGTTTCCTGAATCCAGTTTTGAAGCACAGAGCATCACAATTGTAGAATTTCTCTTGTGGTGCCCTTTTTTCTTTTTTTCTTTTTTTTTTTAGACTTATTCTTGTCTAGTTGTCCTTTCAGATGCTGGGATTTACATGCTACAATATTAAATCAAAGGCTTTTAGTACGTCTTTAGACAGAACTTATTGTTTAGCTCAACTGCTTTTGTTTTATAAAACATTTTTATTAATAATCATTTATTTATTTGATATTTCAACACCAAATGTTTTTACAAAACTATTTCCTATTATGGTGTATTGTGACTGTTTGGTAGATGAAGTTACTTGCCCATATTTTTATAGTTTGCTTAATCATTTACGGATATACTGTTATTTTAAGAGCAGATCAGAACTTTGTTGATCATTTCCATGATCTGCGGAAACTGCAGACCCATTAGCCTGACTAGTCTTATATGCCAAGCCATGTTTCTATGGCTTTGTATATAAGACTAGTCAGACTAATAGGTCTGCAGTTTCCAGGATCTGTTGATGGTCCACCCTTATGAAGAGAGATAACTGTTGCAACTCTCTATTCTCATAACACATAGCCTGCTTTAAGACTATACTTAAATAGTAACTCCAATGGCCCTGATAGATCATGCTTCAGACTATTCAGGAGGCATCCTGGGATATTACTGCAGCCCACTGAGGCTATGTTCTTGGCCTTAGTGAGCTCAGCCAGGACATGTTCCCTGTATATAGTTGGAGAGGTTATGTTTGAAGGTATTTCTTGTAAAGTGACTGGAAGTGAGTGGGGGGAGGTAAAGCCCAAACTGAATTTGTCAGCCAGCAGATTCGCTATATCACCAGGCTCAGTGAATGTAGCACCCTTAACTATCAGTCAAGCACAATGCTGTGTGCTGCCCTTGAGGTTTCTGACATAGTTGAAGAAGACATTATAGTTGTCTTTTACCTGGGAGGCTATCTTAACTTCAAAATTGGATTTATTGGACTTAAGTAGCCCTCTCAGCCTGTTTATTTTGATGAGAGAGTTCTTTTGTTTATGGGAGTTACATTTCTTGATTTTGGTCATGTTTTTTTTTCCTTTTGTTGTATAACCTGTTTACTCTGGGATGCCACCATGGTGGTTTGTTTTTGGAGTCAGTTTCGGCTTACTTCTGGTAGGTACTGTAGCCTCTATGCAGCCACTGTCATGGTTGTACAGAGTTTCTGTTAAAAATTCTCCATAGGCTGCTCTGTTTTCTGGATTTGAAGGGGCATTGCATTTTGAGAAACTATTGCTTAGTAAAAGGTAGTTTGCCTTGGAATAGTTTCTAACTGTCACTGTGTTTACTGGGAGCATCAAGTTTGATTTCAAAGCTCACAGCCTTATAGTCAGATCTTACTAGGAAGGACATGAGATTGGGATGGTGCTGCATTTTTCCATATTTGTTTGTATGAGATCCAGTATGTTGGAACCTCTAGTGGACATATACGCTAACTTGTTAAGGGTGTTTGTACTTACTAAGTCCAGTAGTCTCTGTGCCTGCAGATTTGGGGCCATACAGGACTCCCAGTCAATAGAAGGATAATTAAAGATGGTGAGTGCCTCCAGAAGGTTTAAGTATGTGCTATGAGTTTCATGGGACATAAAAGTTGACCTATAGCTTGCTAGGATATGGTATGGGATATTATCTATGGTGACCTGCATGTGGAGAAACTTATCATCCAGTTTAACCAACCTAAAAGTATGCTTGTTATTGATGTACATTGAGATACCCCCACCTCTAGTCCCTGTCTGTGTAGCTACTGGTCTAAAAGTGTGGCAGGCACTGAAACTTTGCACTGCTGGAGTACTCTCTGCAGCTTTAAACCATGACTCAGTAAATGCACAGATGTCTATATTCTCTAGGGTGAGGAGGGCTTGGAGAGAATTTAGCTTTTTGTTTAGGGTCCTGGCATTGAGAAGTAACATCTTGAGGTTCACTTGAGTTAATTTTGGTATGTTGGTAAAGTTGTCAATTTGGCATTGCTTAAAAACACTCTATGAGGAAGGATAAAGTTTTAGCCAGTATTTGAAAGCCTAGCTGAGGCACATGCAGACCATCTCTGGCAAAGCAACATGGTTTGTTAACCATGTCTTCCCATGCTGACAAATATTGTATCCACTTAGAATAACACCAGAAACACAGCCAGTAGTTAAAATCAATCATATTTAGTTGGTATTGCGGCAAGGACATATACTCAGAGAGATCTATAATGCCTCTTTTCATATACTCCAGGGAGGTATGTCTCAGGTTATTTACACCTACATGGATTATGATGGAATCATATTTAGACCTGTGGTGCAGTGAGTTGAGTGCATGCATAGTTTGGTGGATCGTGGCATCAGATAGGTAACTAACCATCATCTTCTTGTTCAGCCTGTTTAAAGGGGCAACAGTACATCTTTCAATGAAGACTCCTATAAATAGAGTCCTGGGAACTGTGTTTGTTTGCCCTATGGGCTTTGTATCCGGGGCCCCACTGATTGAGGCTGTATGTACATTCTTAGGTATTGCTTTTGCTGAGTGCTTTTGGGTTTGCTAAGGATAATCTTTGGTGATGAGTGTTGTAGGTGGTCTTTTTGTTTAGGAAGATTGCAGTTGTGTGTTGTGTGTGGGGAGCCTTATGTGAGTGGTTTTGACAACCTGATGTGTGCTTCTATGCTCGGGTTTAGCCTCCAGTGACTTGTGTATGTACACCTCTTGCATACTGTATCCATTACTTTAAGAGTTAAGTGATTGTCAGTAAACATGAGACAACTGCTACATTGTCTCAAGATACCCATATCCACAAGGCCAGCTGCAGAGAAATTAGGAAATTTCATATCCATGTTGTCCGGTCCCGTAACTGGTGAGCTGTGACAGGTGGCATACAGGAGTTAACAGAAAGGTATTAAGGGTGCTTTTTTTGGGTGGAAGTTGGAGGAAGATTAGGCTATAGAATACTAAATTTAACAACATCACCACTCAATGTGCAACTAGCTGTGCTAAGCTTCCCTGAAATCCCTGTTAATAGTTCAAAACTTTCTGTCACACCACCACTGTGATCACACATTATGGACATTTTCGATAATTTCTTGAAATTCACAATGATATCAGGTATCAGTCATGATATGTCAATGATTGTTTCAGGTATCAGTCATGATATGTCAATGATCGTTCAATGATATCAGGTATCAGTCATGATATGTCAATGATTGTTCAATGATATCAGGTATCAGTCATGATATGCCAATGATCGTTCAATGATATCAGGAATCAGTCATGATCTGTCAATGATCATTTCGGGTATCAGTCATGATCTGTCAATGATCATTTCAGGTATCAGTCATGATATGTCAATGATCATTCAATGATATCAGATATCAGTCATGATATGTCAATGATCATTTCAGGTATCATTCATGATATGTCAATGATCATTTCAGGTATCAGTCATGATCTGTCAATGATCATTTCAGGTATCAGTCATGATATGTCAATGATCATTCAATGATATCAGATATCAGTCGTGATATGTCAATGATCATTTCAGTTATCATTCATGATATGTCAATGATCATTTCAGGTATCAGTCATGATCTGTCAATGATCATTTCAGGTATAAGTCATGATATGTCAATGATCGTTCAATGATATCAGATATCAGTCATGATATGTCAGTGATCATTTCAGGTATCATTCATGATATGGCAATGATCATTTCAGGTATCAGTCATGATCTGTCAATGATCATTTCAGGTATCAGTCATGATATGTCAATGATCATTCAATGATATCAGATATCAGTCATGATATGTCAATGATCATTTCAGGTATCATTCATGATATGTCAATGATCACTTCAGGTATCATTCATGATATGTCAATGATCATTTCAGGTATAAGTCATGATATGTCAATGATCGTTCAATGATATCAGATATCAGTCATGATATGTCAATGATCATTTCAGGTATCATTCATGATATGGCAATGATCATTTCAGGTATCAGTCATGATCTGTCAATGATCATTTCAGGTATCAGTCATGATATGTCAATGATCATTCAATGATATCAGATATCAGTCATGATATGTCAATGATCATTTCAGGTATCATTCATGATATGTCAATGATCACTTCAGGTATCATTCATGATATGTCAATGATCATTTCAGGTATAAGTCATGATATGTCAATGATCGTTCAATGATATCAGATATCAGTCATGATATGTCAATGATAATTTCAGGTATCAGTCATGATATGTCAATGATCATTTCAGGTATAAGTCATGATATGTCAGTGATCGTTCAATTTTAGATATCAGTCATGATCTGTCAATGATCGTTTCAGGTATCATTCATGATATGTCAATGATCCTTCAATGATATCAGATATCAGTCATGATATGTCAATGATCATTTCAGGTATCAGTCATGATATGTCAATGATCGTTTTAGTTAGCCATGTTTTACTTAAATGACTATTTCTAGAAGGAAGCTCAGAAATAACTTGTGATTATAATGGCAAACTTATTCATAGGATCATAGGAAGTTACTAAGCTAATGGCCCTAGGGCCCTTACAAGCCTAACCAAGTTCTTACCCTTATTTCCACGATCAGCACCTATTGCCCCTGTCCAAGAGGGTCACAGGTAGAACCCCCAGGGTGAATTTACGGTCACCAATCCAATCGTCCAGATTGAGTTTGAAGAGGGCCAATGAGATGCTCTGTTTGACAAGAAGTGGGAGTCTGTTCCAAAGGTGTGGTAACCTCTGGAAGACAAATCTCTCCATCCAGCAGATTTTATTAATGGCACATACCAGGTTAAGGTTTTTAGAGCGTGTACCCTGTGTACCATTTGACTGTCGGATATGAAACATTTCCAGTAATGCAGGGACAGAGATTGCTTTATATGCACGGCAGAGCTCACCCCTGAGTAGTCTGTATGAAATAGAATAAAGTGGCAGTGATTTCAGATGATCCCCATAGAACAGATGGTGAACACCTTGAATTTTCCTTGTGAGGAACCTTTGTGGTTTCTCCAGTTGGTGCAGGTGCTTAGAAAGGTACATACCAAAAGGGGCATTGTACTCAATTATTGGCCTGATGAGGGAAGAGTACAGGGAGGTCATAACTTCTTTTATTTTCTGGAGGCAATGCCCTTACTTATGCGATGAGCAATATAGAATGCCCTTCTTACCACTGTGGAGACAGGGTTGTGAAAGTTAAGGTTGCAGTCAATCTGTGTGCCCAGGTCTCTCACCACTGAGTGCGTACTTAGGGTGCTGCTATTGATGTGGTAGTTAGCAGGAGCATCGCTTTTACTGAAAGGAATGATAATACATTTTTGCATTGAGTTTAAGGCCATGACTTTGGCATCAATCATTTCTTTGTATAAGACCCTCTTGTAGGATGCTGACATAATTTGGAGATTCTATGACCGCTCCCAGTTTGCAGTCATCAGCAAACTTTGTCAGCCACAGACCTTTAGTTTTTGCTTGTACTTCAGAGAAATATATTTCAAACAGTAGAGGTCCCAGGACTGATCCATGTGGAACACCACTGGTTACAGGTCTGCTGTTCGAGGTGGATTCCCCTGTTTTGACCATATGAGTTCTATCAGTGAGCTAGTTAGCAACCCATCTAATGATATAAGGGTTGATGCCTAGTTGGGTGAGTTTGTCAATAATGCCTGAGTGGGCAATAGTGTTTAAAGCCTTGGCTAAGTCCAAGGAGGCTATATGCACAAATTTCCCTTTGTCCAGGGCCATGATAACTGTCTCAAAGACGTCCACCAGGTTTAACAGGCATCTCCCTTTGGCAAATCCAAACTGAGGAGGACCAAGTGTTTGGAGATTACCTATATCTTTGGTGATAAAAAAATCACTTTACTACTAGATGTATTACATGTACATGTTGCTTTTATTCTATTTGAATGTCTACTTTTAACTGTACTTGTACTAATCAATGTCAAATGTACTGCAATTATATACTTCAATAATATGTAAACAGATATTATCTTTATCTCTTTTTCTCTTTTACTATACATGTATCTGCTTTTTAAGCATGTATTACTTTTATGCGATTTTATTTTCTCTGCTTTTTAAGCATGTATTTCTTTGATGTGAATTTCTTTTAACTGTTTTGGAGCTTATCTCCCCAGGCCTCTACTGAAAATGGACATATATCCAGTTAGACTAGCCCGGTCAACAGATGTAAAATAAATAAAATAAATAAGGTACATGATGATTCATTCCATGGCCTTGCAGATAAGGCTAGTCAGGTTAATAGGTCTATAGTTCTTGTGGTCAGTGGAAGCATCAGCTTTGTGCAAGGGAATAATGGTGGCTGTTTTCCATTCAGCTGGTATAAAGCCAGTGCTTAGACTATGATTGAAAAGAGTACCCAATGGAGTTGCTAATTCATGTTGCAGCCTGTAGAATAACAGGTGTGTTGTACCTTTAAGAAGCATTTCCAAGATATTGTGTGTGCATATAAATACCGAGCACGTGTTAGCTTCAGTGCCATTTTGAAGGTGTAACCAGAGTGTTAACATCTATGTGCATGATAGCTAGTTTGTTTATAAGTTAAAGTTACTTAACCTCGAGGCTAGGGAGGGTGGCCTAATGGTTAAGGTGTTTGCCTTACAAACACAAGGTGCACGGTTTGAGTCTCACAAGGGATAATTGTCTAGGCTTAAAATGGCCTGCAAAGGCATTTAGCTTAGTACTAATATATGAACCTATGAACCTATTTATGATGTATTTGCATATAATAAAACTGCTTGAACAAGAACCCACAATGTTTGCCTGTTTCATCCTGACCTAGCGAGTGACATGGTGTCAGAACCAGGATTGCAAAGACTATTCCTCAGAGCCATGAGGTGTAGAAGTAATGGTGAAAGCAAACTAGAAGAACCAAGAGCAAAAAAGGGCCAGAAACAAGTCAAACGTAAAGAAAATAAGGGCAAACAATTTATTTATTAAAAGAGGTAAAACAGAGCATTACATGGGCACAAAACATTATTAAGCAAACAAATAGCACAGAAACATTTATTAAGCAAAAGAGAAGCTTAGAAATGCTTATTAATCAAACAAAATGTTTGAAACTGAGTTATTTGATAAAACAAGCATCAGAAAAGTACATAAAGGGTTCAGAATTACCTCAGAATTGTAAAACGAGCATGTTTAAAGTAAAAAGAGCATGTTTAGAGTTAAAACAAGAATGTTTAGAGTTAAAACGAGCAGAAGAAAGGATAGGCATGAAAAGAGATTAAATGAGCAAAATGAATATAACAAAAGAGCATAAAGGGCACATTGAACATAAATAAAGCAAGGCGACTGCATGTATTTTGCCAGATTACTGTGTTTTGGCATAAATTACTACTTTGCATTAACTGAAGCCTGGAATAGCATAACTAGAGTTGTTTGAAGTATGTCAAAGAGTGTAAAAGTGCTTACAGTGTGTGCATATTACTGTGTATTTATTCCAAAGAGATTGTTGTGTGCAAATTTATTTATTTCTTTATTTATTTGCATTTGTTTTCCAGGCTAGTCCACTGGACCTAGAAGTGCCCATTTTCAGTGGAGGCCCAGGGAGAAAAGCTCCACATATTACATATACATTGATGAGATAAAGTTACATAATGACAGTTAACAGATTCAACTTACTAATAAGCAACATTATACAAAATACAAACATGACAATGATTTACATCCAAGTGCGATATATACATGTTGATATACAATTAGAATCAGGCTTTCTTTTCTTTAAACTTCATCTTGTAGCTGAGGATGTATAAAACTGAGAGGGAGAAGAGTTACATTAAATGAAGACAGATAGATATTTCAAAGTGTTAAATTTATTTATTTTTTATTTATTAGCAGTTGGTCTACCAGGATAGTCCATTGGGCCAAAATGAACCCATTTTCAATGGAGTCCTGGGGAGAAAAGCTCCAAAACTAAATAGGTTACAGTAGGTTATTCATAGTAGTTATACAAATTATACTATTATACAAAAGTTAAAGATACAAGAAAAACAATTTCAAATAATACAGCAAAACTAGAATTAATACAGACTAGTGATGAAATTAATAGATAATACAGACTAAAAGGAATATTGCATGAAAGTACTGAGAAATACTAAGATGTTAGGAAGCATTGCACGAACATACTGAGAAATAATAACATATTAGGAAGCAAAAACTTAGGAGGTGTGGCTTAGTGCATTCTTTCCAAATATCATAGGAATAAGAATATGTATGAGTTAGGGGTAAATAATAAGAACAAATGCAGGAGGAAAACAGGGAAAAGAAGGAAGATGGAGATTGGAAGTATTAGTTATGTGGGGTGGGAGCAAGAGCATTCCCACTGGGATACTAGATGTGAATGAAGAGATATTTTAAAAATAAAATGGTTGGGGGTGGTGCGAATGGATGGTGGTAGGGAGTTCCAAAGGCATGCAAGGCAATAAGACAGAAGATTTTTGCCTGGGGGATGAGCTGGTTTATATACTTCTAATAGAGAACATCTTAAAGATGTTAAAAAAGGTTTCTAGTTTTATGTAATGCGGGAAGACTTATGTGAGCATGTACAGAGCCATAGTTTGGAGAGGTATTCTTGTAGAGACTGTGTGGTGTGGTTAGATGTGGTTCTGATTGTGGTGGGTAAGGGATTCCACACCTTGTCTATAGAACAGAGTAAAGAGTTCAGCTAGCTGTAAGGTTGGGTATTTCTACCTTTAGAAGACATTATTTTCTGATCTGAGGCATCTAGCTGGGTTGTAGGGGGACATTAGTTAGGCTAGGGATGGGCAATCTTCTAACTTCTTATGCACAGTGTACATCACATTCATCCCTACACAGTGCATACCCTCTGCATCAATGCACAGTGTCCATCACATACATCCCTACACAGTGCATACCCTCTGCATCTATGCACAGCATACATCACATTCATCCCTACACAGCACATACCCTCTGCATCTATGCACAGTGTACAGCACATTCACCTCTACACAGTGCATACCATCTACATCTATGCACGGTGTACATCACATTCATCCCTACACAGTGCATACCCTCTGCATCAATGCACAGTGTACATCACATTCATCCCTACACAGTGCATACCCTCTATATCTATGGATGGTGTACATCACATTCATCCCTGCACAGAGCACACCCTCTGCATCTATGCACAGTGTACATCACATGCATATCTACACAGTGTATAACCTCTGAATCCATACACAGTGTACATCACATTCATCCCTACACAGTGCATGCCCTCTGCATCAATGCACAGTATACATCACATACCTACACAGTGCATACCCTCTGCATCAATGCACAGTGTACATCATATACCTACAAAGTGCATACCCTCTGCATCTATGCACAGTGTACATCACATTCATCCCTACACAGTGGATACCCTCTGCATCTATGCACAGTGTACATCACATTCATCCCTGTACAGCACATACCCTATGCACCTGTGCACAGTGTACATCACATTCCTACACAGTGCATACCCTCTGCATCAATGCACAGTATACATCACATACCTACACAGTGCATATCCTCTGCATCAATGCACAGTGTACATCATATAGCTACACAGTGCATACCACCTGCATTTATGCATGATATACATCACATTCATCCCAACACAGTGCATACCATCTGCATCTATGCACAGCCTACATCACATTCATCCCTACACAGCACATACCCTCTGCATCAATGCACAGTGTACATCACATTCATCCCTA